>NC_137875.1:30537409-30689909 GCF_963924005.1 Protomyctophum bolini | reverse complement strand
GGTGCCCATGCCATGCATTCAACCCATCCTGTTGTACTGTAACTCATGTAATATTGACCATCTCCAACAAAAACAATCTTAATAGCATCACTCATGCTGCCACCAAAATCATTAGTCTTTCCACAGCCAAACTTTCAGACATGAACGACAAAGCCACCACACGCATAGCACTCATAATTGCATCTGGACTCTGAGGTGGAATTTAGAGCAGAAGTTTTGTCCATTGCAGCATTACACACACTGCCTTGCTGACACATGCTTGTGTGTTAGGATGTATGGATGCATTTAAAAGATTCCATGTAGTGAATTGTCCTTACCTGCATGTGTTGTACTACCGTTTTGTACATATATATTGCTACACAGGCTGTGAAAACTATATCCCTCTGTCAGTCTGGCACTTTAAGTCTGATCTAATCTTTGCTTTTTCTTGCCAGGGAAACTCATCTCCAAAGATAAATATTCTTTGTTGTGTAAACAGGTTGAATCTTTGATTCGAAACCTGACTGTCTGTTTGCGCGACAAAAAGTATCCCCCCCACCCCCCTTTTAAGTATTAATTTGTAGAAAGGAAGACTAGATTATTAACACACCAGTTCGGTTTAGACTGAATAAAATAAGAACATGATTTCTTTCCCAACCGTGAAATGTTCATTTCTCTTGTTTTTCCTAATTAAAACCAATGTCTCGCAGAACAAAACAGCTCTACAAATATTAATTAGAACCTGCATATTCATGTTAACAGAGCGTGTTGTGAGGTCTGTAATTAATACGCTTTTTATCGTTTGATCGTTTTCTTAATTAGAGGCTTTCTATAATTTGAAGGTTTGTTTACTTTGCAGAGGGCTGAACACAGAAATGGGATAGACACAAGAAAGGACTAAATATTCTTTAGTTTTACCACACCAATATCCCAAAACTGAAAGAGAAGAAACCAGGATTTAAAATGTCATTTGATTTCCGCTGTCTCTTGTTTTAAGAACTTCAACATTTTCACATTTTCACAACTTTCTGATGGAGACTTGCCTTTTTCTCGATATTGGCACCCAGTGTCTCTCTCTCTCTCTCTCTCTGAGATTTCAGAAGCTCCTATGATTACTGTTGTTAGTCTGCCATGTTTTTGTGAAACGTACTGCTATTTGGAAGCGGGTGCGTTTGGAAGACAAAATTAAAGCATGGTGCATAGCAAAATCATGTGTCGTGTTAAAAACTCTGAATGTTTAACATTCTGAAACTTTTCTCTTGGGTTCCCCTTTAATAGTCTCTCCAGGGTCACAATAACCATACCATAAAAATGTAATGTGGACATGGATCTTGGGATCCATGTGGGTACAGCGTGGCTCCAATGTCAAGACTTCACGTGGCCAGCCTATAGTCATCTGTGATGACATATGGCATGTCTATGAAGGTATCTAATAATTGGTTATATTATACACATCTGTAAGAAATGTTTTGACATTTTGCTAGAATTTTGGTAAATATAGTGATTGGAATATAGTGATAGACAGCAGTAATTTGGAGCGCAACCTTAGCAACTCTGACTGTGACCTTGACCTTGTATGTCGGTCTCACACTCTCTCTCTGAGTGTGTATTGTGTCCCAACCAAGAGCCCTGGACCATTAAGGGCTCGGAGATGTTCATCTCATTCTGGGGGAGTCACAATAATAGTGATGTGCTCTACCATCCACAATGGCCTGCACGTTGTCTTTACTAGTGCTGTATAGACGCCCCCATTCACCATTTACTGCCTCAGCACTGCCCCTATAGCTTATTAGGGAGACAGAGAGGTGTGTGTGTGTGTGTGTGTGTGGCCCACCCAAGTGACAGATTGAGAAAGAAAGAAAGAAAGAAAGAAAGAAAGAAAGAAAGAAAGAAAGAAAGAAAGAAAGAAAGTAAAGGTCTCAGTCAACTTGTCAAGGTGAACAAGTCAGCATGTATACTATACATGATGTCACGCATACATGTTTGCATATTTGCAATTTTTGTCTGTGTGTTCAGGGAGTCCAGAGGCGCAGTTGCACCACAAAGAAACTCCTATAGGAAGTTCTGTGCCACATCTTGGAAGAGGCATATCTCTACTCCGCAATTGACACACACCATATTCTGATAGATACGCACAGTCACAGTGTGGAAAGATTATGAACTATAAAAAACAGAGTTGGTCTTTCTCTATATAACAGGAGTCTGAGAAGGAAGATTTAGCATGCACTTATTGAGAGAGGGGGAGAGAAAGAAAAGAGAAAAGTTAGATGGAAGATCATAAGAATCACAGTATCGGTAAAGAAAAAAAGAATGTATAAATAAAATGAAGTGCACAAGGGAGTGGGGGGGGACAAAATGACAGAGAGAGAGAGAGAGAGAGAGAGAGAGAGAGAGAGAGAGAGAGAGAGAGAGAGAGAGAGAGAGAGAGAGAGAGAGAGAGAGGGAGAGATAGAGCACTGGGGACACGGGGGATAATGAGATGGCTGTGGTGAAAGGGGCGCATAGAGACAACCTGCTGCGACAGTAGCATGAGGAACACTGAATAACTGCCTGCATTTAGACCAGTGTCCTGGAGCTATGGGCCTCAGACACATGCACACATGCTCGCTCGCACGCACACACACACCACACACACACACACACACACACACACACACACACACACACACACACACACACACACACACAGGGTGCATTTGGGTATTTCTTTTACACTCGCAGTTGAATTAAAACTGAAAGAAAAACCACTCAGACTCATGGTAAAATGCACGCTCCCACAAAACACATGCAGCACATTCACACAAACACTAGTGAACCAGTTGGTATATGCATTTTTATCTTCAGAGCATAACACATGCATAACATAACACAAGCATTCATACACGTGCGCGCGCGTGCGCGCACACACACACACACACACACACACACACACACACACACACCTCACCCTTGCCATCGCTGCCCCTCATTCACTGGGTTCTCAACATTGGTCGGATTAGGAACACTTTCTCTTGGGGTGTGAGGCCGCCCCGCACACAAAGAAACACTCTGGGACAGGATTAGTAGGCTTAAACGGGATTCACATATGTCCAGTTCAAGCAATTGGTATTCAAAGCTTTACACTTTCAAATGCCACCAAGAGAGAGCAAAGCCGACCAGCGATTTTCTTTGCATTGGCAGTACCTTTATGAGGAGCGCTTTTGCTGGGCCAACAATGAGGCCCTCAATGCACATTTCTACTGTTCTACGAGGGAGATCTTATTGGCGAAAAGGATGGCGTGCCACACAGATTTTGAGACAGCCTTTTTTTTCCTCCTTTTTTTGAGGGGGGGGATGAATTGTGGACGGGCGGGTTTAACGGACAGACAGACAAACAGATGGATGGAAGGGAGGGAGTGTGAATGTATATGGATGGGTATGGATGGATGACGAGAGAGGCTAAAGGGATGTTTGGATGAGTGGAGAAAGAGTGCTCGAGTTACTTCCCCCGTGTAATTGTCCGAGTCCCGTTCCTCCACTCCTGCCGAACAAAACCGATCTGGAGTACACTCTTCAGAATGGAGAGAGTGCTCATGTTGGCTCAATGTAGTCAATGTGCCAATATTGTCTCTACACACAACAGTTAAATAGGCTACAGCCACTTCTCAAGTCCCCACCGATACAAGCCATGTCAGATAAAGTCTCTCTGTGGGTCATAATGGAAGTTGCATATCTTTTTTTAAATGGCCATTGATTGTGATTAATTACATTAGATTGAAATATGATCATCTGCAAATAACAGTTTATACTGACATTAAAACTTCACGTTGTTTGTGTTAAAGTATAATTACAATTTTCGTTTCATTTAAGGGATTGTGATGATTTCATTCCTCATCCATGTGATTGCTGATACAAAATGTTGTTTTGCACCAATATATTAATAGGCCATACATTTATTAATTAAATAATGAATAACTAATTATATTTCTGTCAACATTTTGTTACTGGGGTTTTTTTTTGCATTTAAGATAGACTATTATATAATTATATATAATAATAATTATTGTTGTTGTTTATGATTAACATATATAGGCCTATAGTAATTAAAAATTATGTCACACCGTATTGTCAGTGCTGTCAGGTGATTGTCATGTAGTATAGGCTAATTATATGCAGCATGAACGCAATCAATCAACAGCTGAGTTTCCTAAAAGTCCAGTCACGGAGTGGTGTAGTATAGTGACACCCACATGCTGCCATATGGCAAGCAGAGTGGTATGTATCGCAGTAGGCATGTTGCCTCTAACCCAGCGGAGGCCTGCAGCATGCACCCCCGTGGCGGAGAGGCCGAGGAAGAGGGCATTTCCCGTCCCATACATCCCAGTTCCCTCGGGCAACAAATGAATGTCCAAAGTGGTGTATTAGTATTACTGTGTAAGTAATTATAGTATAGGCCTATTTTTGTGACACATACATACGGCATATTTCATGTGTTGCGTTTTTTTTGTTCCACGTCCAATTTGGTCTATTATGCACGCTTAATCACAATAGGCCTAATGCATTACATATTATCAAAATATGCTCAATAGGCCTAATGCATTACATATTATCAAAATATGCTCAATAGGCCTAATGCATTACATATTATCAAAATATGCTCAATAGGCCTAATGCATTACATATTATCAAAATGTATCGGATACATTTTAACAGCATTATATTAATGATAAAATAGCCTATAGCCTTGCCGAATTAGCACAGAGTATAGCCTATAATATATAGCCTACTATAAGTTCCATGGGATTTGTCAACGAATTAGCTACATTTTGGACAGCAAAATATGAATAACAATTTCTAAACTGACCCGTTTATCCATGGAGTAGTAGGCTATAGCCTATGTATTTTCTTGTTGAAGGAGCCGAGCCACAAGAGGAGAACAGATGAGATGCAGGAAATATGCAATATAGAGGTGCAGCGACGTGGAGATAAAATAATAATAATAAAAAGAGAAATTAAGGGTGGAAGAGAAGAGAAGAGAAGAGAAGAGAAGAGAAGAGGAGAGAAGAGAAGAGAAGAGACCCCGACGGTGTTGTGACAATGGCAGTGAATGGATGCGCACCGTGGTCACCGCAAGAGTCAAAGCATACCGCCCCTTCTAACGGCCACGTCATCTTAACTAGGCCTTGTGAATAGGAAAGACGCTTTTGTCTGCCGGCACTCTGCTCGCCTCTATAAATACTATCTGTCACCTCACCACAGACACAGTGTCAGAGAGACTGAGCGAGACGCACGAGCCACAGAGAGGGAGAGTAAACCAGCGATCCGAAGTGCTAACTGTTGCCATAAAAAAGCAACGTGGGACAGTATATACGGGACACGGACACGGATCAGGTGACCAACAAAGTGACTTAAAGCTCCAGAGAGAGAGCGAGTGAAGGAGACAGAGAGGGAGCAGAGAGAGAGAGAGAGAGAGAAGGGAGGAAGCAAAGCAGCGACCTCCTCCAACCTCGCAGACGAACCCATGCATAAAATGCATTCAGACTCCAGCACCAGCAGCAGAGCCTCCTCTCCGGACATGGACGACATGTTCATCCGTGAGCATCATCACCACCATCACCACCACCTCGGCTCCTCCGTGTCCTCCTCCACGCAGAGCGGCGAGCTGCGCCAGAAGATGAGCGGCGGCGGAGGAGAGCACCTGTCGTCGCGCTCGTCCGACAAGTCTCCGGGCGGAGGCAGCAGCAAGTACAAGCTGAAGAAGCAGGTGACGGAGCAGGAGGTTCAGACGCTCCGCCTCAAGATCAACGGCCGAGAGCGGAAGCGCATGCACGACCTCAACCTGGCCATGGACGGCCTGCGCGAGGTGATGCCCTACGCGCACGGGCCCTCCGTGCGCAAGCTGTCCAAGATCGCCACGCTGCTGCTGGCGCGGAACTACATCCTGATGCTCAACAGCTCCCTGGACGAGATGAAGCGGCTGGTGGGGGAGATCTACGGCGGACACCACTCGGCGTTCCACTGCGGCACCGTCGGCGGGCACGCCGGCGGCCCCCACCCGGCGGTGCACCCTCTCCTCGGCGGCGCGCTGTCATCGTCCACGTCCTCCACGCTGTCCAGCGCCCTGCCGGGGCTCGCGTCCATCCGCAATCCACACTCCCTGATGAAGGCTTCGCCCGCCGCGCCGCCCCATCAGCTCCAGCTGGGGCCGGGCTTCCAGCACTGGGCCGGCCTGCCGTGTCCCTGCCCCATCTGCCAGGTGCCTCCTCCTCCCCCGCACATCCCCATCTCCGCCAGCCTCCAGAGACTTACCGCGGAAACTTTCTCCGAGAAAGGCTTAGCCTTGAAGTGATATAGCCAAATGATATATAGGCTCTGACGCACGCACTGTGGGACTGACTGAGGCGTATAGCATATTAGGCTATTTTAGACAGTGGTTCTCAAACCTTTTAATTTCAAGGGCCCCATAACTCAGAGTCCACAGTGGTTCTATTTGTACACTCTTAGACTGAGACTGAGTTACAGACCTGTAAGGGTTCCATTTGGAACCCTCAGAGTCAGGGCATACTTTGAGAACCACTGGCTTATGTCAATAATGTAAATAGAGAATTCTGGGGCATGAGGATAAACATGGCCTTATTGGTGCATGCGTTTGTTTTTTACTGTTTTCTTGTTTGCGTATATGAGAAACGTTTATTTCACTTCCTTGTAACAAGGACTTATCGTCTAAAAAAAAAGACTCATACTTTTGCTGGTCCTTCAGTGTCATGTAATGCAGATGTCAACTTTACTTTGAAGCTGTTTCGTTATTTCTTTTCTTTTCCTTCGCCCATTTTCTAGCAGTTTGGACTTGAAGTCTAATCTATGGCACAAAATGGATGTGAAAAGAGGAGGTGGTTGCATGCATGTTTTTATGATGTTGTTTTGTTTATTAATCATGCATCATTTTGTGAAAACGATGAATGCTCCATGTGCCTTGTACCAAGGATTAAAAAAGTCGAATTCTACAGTGTATGAAAATCACGTATTATTTGAGTAAAAACGCAAATTAAGAAAAAGTAATGGACTTTTTTTAATTAGACCTGTTCAGGCTGTTCTAACTTCGTGGCGTTATATTGTATGTTAGCATATGTCCGATTCTGCAATTCGTTCGCATGATGATGATGGTGTTGTCGCAGGCATATCCTATACATCACAGCATGGTTGTTTTGCTGGACAGAATTTGTTATGCCCAGAGACCCAGTGTCTTTATTTTTGTACATTGTTGATGAAAAATATTTATTATCGCCCAGCGTCCCTGGAATACATTTCAATAAAACTGAAATAATGAACAATATGCACTTTCTTCCTCTTCTCATTACATAATTATTCGCTTTCTTCCTCTCCTCTTATACGAACTTATATAGGCCTATTATTGTGTTTGAGTTGCGACACAGCTGTCAAACATGGAAAGAAATTAAGTATAATGTCAATCTTAAATAATACTGAAATTGTGATAAGCGACAGGCTAGTTGAATTTAAACTGCATGTTCGACTCAAAATGCGTTATTTTTAAAGCAATTAAACAATTTAAAGCCATATACTAACCAATTAAATTAGCTATTGTATTTAATAGGACGATGCTTTTAATCTGGCAAATAAATAACTTGTAAAATCTAACTAGCCCTATTAAGAGGACTCCAATACTATTTGATATCCTACAAAACTCTTCAAGTTATCGTGAATAACAAAACAAAACGAATCTATCCAAACTATAGCCTAAAAGTTTTGGTGCTCGTATTTAGACAGTTTTGTCCACGTCACATTTCGCCTAATCGTTTGTTTAATGCACATCTGTCAAAATATAAGGATAATTCTCTTGCCACAAAATATAGAAATTAGGCCTAGTCTGTAAAATTAAGCACAAATTAAGAGTAGCCGAGTAGGCCTAGTTAGACCAATAAATTAATGGCCCTGTTTTACCCGCAGGAAGACCTATAAATAACCTACCGGTACTTTGTTTAAAATAAAGTTAAGTTGGTGTAGAGGTTCATCGAAACAATTGTAAATTGAAGATTATTTAAAATACAGGGGGAAAAAATAATTGCGATATAGTTAAGAAGGGGTAATTTAAGAATTAGGCTCAGGCTGAATAATTGTTGACTGTGATCCGTCTTGGGAGCGCAGAGCAGTTTGTTGGCCGTAGGTCCCTTGGGTTTGTCCCCGTCTCATCTCGGCGCCGGTCCCCCGGCAGTAACAGAATGTATGTTTGTGGAGATTACAAGTTAATTGTTCATGAGGGACCGCGTGGAAAGAATCACATCACAGAAAGGCATTGGGATTACAGGCTACTAAATGCAGAAGATTATACATTCAGAAACACCATTCTTGCCGCATGCAAATGAGCCCCCGCCTGCTTAAAAAATAAAATAAATAAATAAACCTTTTGTAACTTTTCTATTTGGAGGGACAACACGGGTTCTACTGTGTTGGCTGAGGCTCCGAGTTGGAAACAGAGAGAATGAAGGAAAGAGCTCGTCTTTAGAGGAATGAGGTCTGACAGATGGGATGTAAATAGCGGGTATGGGCTAAGGTCTTTAACTATGGATGTTGTCGGGGGAAGCCGGCGGTTAGCTGGTTAATAGTCATGAGATGGGGTAATTACTTAAGGTCTATTATGCACTGGTTTATAAAAGAAATGGACTCCTCAATGAGACGAGAAATACTTATTAATGGGTGAAGTGGAGACGACTCCATGCATGGCCCATCAAGCTTTGTTAACACTGACAAGCCAGTTTCTTAAAATAAAGAACATGAACTGAATGCTAGGCTAAATTATGTAGCTATTTTATTATCAATATGTCCCCAGCATGCAGCAACTATACGAGCAGGACAGCATGGTGCATGGACCAGCATGGTGGTGCATAAGATGGATATTTTAGGCCTATTCTTAAATGTGCATGAACCACAGTTTTCTTTCATCATCTCTGCATGGGCCACAGGCACATGTTAACACCATTGGAAAACAGTGGCTGTTATATACAAAATGTTTTTCTTATTTTTTAAGCATAGCACTGCAGGGTGTAAGTGTGACTGACGAACCAACACCACTTTTCTTCTTTAAGGAATGATAAAACGACACTGTTCTCCATAGAGCACACACCTGTTACTGAGGGACACCAAGGTTTATCACTGCTTTGTTAAAGGGACATCTCATCCCTCTATCTCTCTCTCACACACACACACACACACACACACACACACACACACACACACAGTAGGCTACCGTTTAATTGTTTGGCTAAGAAAATAGGCTTTCTAGAGCTTTATCTTCAAGTTGTAAATAAGATATGATTTGACAATATGTAAACAGTTCAGGACATTTACAACTTTCTATAACTCTAATCTCTATATAATCATTCATCACATATACTGCCTATATATTGCATGGAGCGTTCTGTAAAGAAACATCTCTGTGTTAAAGTATTTGTCCAGGCACCGTTTTATTTGCTTGCTGCATCACTGATGCTGTCTTTATACGCCGCGGGCCATGACGGCGTGCACTCAGTGTTGCAGGGCCAATATGCCCGGGGGCAGCAATTGAAAATAAATTTCTGTTGAATAAGGGGCAGTGGCCACATCAGCCGAGCTTCTGCTAGAACAAAAGCAGTTGAGGGGATAACTTATTGACTGGGCTGACAGCCTGAATGACGCTGATTATAACCGCCCGGTCGTTCTGCCCCTGTGTGTGCATGTGCGTGTGTGTGTGTGCGTGTGTGTGTGTGCATGTGCTGTGGTCTCGTTGGTTGCAGCAGGTGCAGGGGCCACCCCTTAGTGCACTCTCTTCTCCTCTTTCTCTGTCTCTGTGGTTGTGGCCCTCAGGGAAAGCCTCGGGCCACTCCAGCCCCCTCGCCCCGACTGTCCTCAGCTGATTCCACAGACTAACGTTTAGCCCATACTGCCAAAACAGGAAGCATATTTCCATCATAAGAGTGTTTTGCCATCGCCATTAGCGACAGCGCTCATTTGCATGTTAATTGTGCAGTTAGAGAGGTGCTGTTGACACTTCCCTTTGTGCATTATACGGCCGAGGGAAGTGAGAGGATGGGACCCAACAATGCCATCCGTGTGGGTTATTGTTTTGGGTCTGGACACATCATCCATTATTATGGGTTTTCCAGACATAATGGAAAAGACATAAACAAAGTTAAGTTCACCAGAGTGGTATAGGCTTTTGTTATTGATTTCTTAGAACAGATCAGTAAAATATAAATGATTCAATTATCAAACAAATATAATTTAAGAACAGCCGATAAAAGAAAGCATGACAGTTTTACTAAAAATTAAACTGCTTTAAATACCAGCATTTCATGTGAAAAGTGAGTAGAGAAAAGAACAATGTAACAAAATCATGAAAATGGACAGTGAAATAAATGGATCAATTTATCCAGTATAGAAATGTAACCGCAGCCGCGCCACGCTCGGGAATCATTTGATTAGTTGATTTGACCCCCCAATCCAACCCATTGATGCTGAGTGCCAAGCAGGGAGGCATTGGGTCCCATTTTTACAGTCTTTGGTATGACCCGGGCCAAGGATTGAACCCCAACCTCCCAGTTTCAGGCCACTGTCTGGTTCAATATTGTTTAGGGCAGTCTTGACAGTCCCGACTAGAGGGACCAAAACATTAGTATGATCAGTTCATCTTAATGCTGAGAAAGAAAGAACAGTGTGCAAGACCTTTTCTCAAAACAAAAAAGTTGGTTCTCAAGTTCCTGTTGGGAATGGCAAAGCTTCTGACTATAGAAGCTATGATGTTGTCTATGACTGATCTATGACGTATGTTTCCAAATGTCTTCATGTGTATTTTTGGATTCTGAAAGCTGAAAGCCTTTGAGTCAAAAGGCCCAATATAAATACCACAACGTTAGTGACATCACAATATCATCCGCTCCCCTAATCCCTCCCCCTTTAACATACAACAACAGCTGTGGGTATACGGCTTCAGTTCAGCTGAAAACCAGATATACGTAAGTAACTGGTGGGTGTGGCCACATAAAACATAATTTTAACATTTTCTGTACACTGTTTTGTAAAAAGTCCTAGTCATAGTCTTTCCACGTGCCAGAATTTGGTTCTCCGAGTCCCTGCAGAGTAGTTCCGGAGCAACGGATTGTGTGGCCTTGCTCATTCCCTGATGGACTGTTCGAGGGTAGCTACTGGGACGTAAGTCGGGATTTGATCAACCCTGGCTGGTCGCCTGAGTGAGGGGTATGATGTTGGTAGACCCGAAACCCCGTTGACCTCAGGATACATCACTGAGGATACGTCCCAGGTGCATCCATGCAATGTATTTTTAGTTATAATACGTGATGATCATATTTTAGGGGGAGTGTATTATATATAAAAAAGTGTGGAGGTGCTAATCAGGGCAAATATAAAAAGTGTGGAGGTGCTAATTTTGCAGTGTGCACAAGACATTTGACACACATACAGACCAACTTACAGACAACCTCCTACAGCACCACGCCTTAAAACAGATACAGTGGGCAATCACGTGCAAACCAGCTCAGAGACATAAAGAGTGTGTGTGTGTGTGTGTGTGTGTGTGTGTGTGTGTGTGTGTGCGCGCGCGTGCGTGTGCGTTTATGTCTGTGCATGTGTGTCAGCAGTAATGTCCTCCTACGGTGACTGACAGATGGCGTTCAGCGTTTGGCCGTAAATGTGCTCTCTGAGTGTTTGTCTGCGTGCCAGTCGCCTGGAGTTTGGAGACTCCCCGTGAGAGCCTAACTGTCCTGACACTGCTCAAAACCAACTGTCCTTGATTGTCAGCCGCGGCGGGTGAACCACACCGCGCACAGAGTGCATGTGTGCGTGAATGTGTGCGTGCATGCAAGTGTGCTTGCTAGACGGCATACTGGCTGTTGTCCATCTTGTTCTCAACTGACGGTCAGACCGTCAACTATGAATTAAGCACAGTGCATGCATGTGTCCAAATTCAACACAATGTGTATATGCAATGCCATGTACACAGTAAAAATCCTCACCGTCAACTCAACTCTGAGTGTACAAATGGAAGATACAAAGTGCACGTTTGTGCGTGTTTGCTTGACATACTTACAAATTAGCAAATGAATTAACATAAACATATGTACGGTACACTGCACCATACATTTACAGTAGCTATGCATTTGCAGGTGTGTAAATGTTTATATTGTGTCCATATCGTGTGTGTGTGTGTGTGTGTGTGTGTGTGTGTGTGTGTGTGTGTGCACATGTACAGTGTGTTTTTAAGAGGAGGGTGCGTGTGTCTGCGTGTCTGCGCGTGCGCGCGTACTCTGTACTGTTAATGTGTCATGTGCACTGCAGCCCTCAGTTACTCTCATATAGAGGAACAGACCAGGGGACCATACTGTATTACCGGTATGTTAATAGGAGAGATATTATAGAATCTATGTAAATCACTGGTCTCCTCTACACTCAAATGAAGAACCACCTTCCAAACAGGATAACCTGCAGGAGACCTCTTAGAAGTGATTTACATTAGATGCGTGCCCGAGTCTTGCGCTACATCAACGTAAGCCTACTCAGAGTTTCCTGGAAAGAGAGAGTTTTACCAATTAAGTCTTATTCTGACACATCATGACAAATTGTGAGCATGTAGAGTTTCTTTCTATGGAGGATTCTTTAGCAAATATTTGCAAAGATTCACCTATAATGGCATGCTTAAAATTTGGGGTGCCACAGGGAAATAAAAGGCAATAGGAGGAATGAGAACAAATAAGAACATTAGAGGCGTGAGAGGAGAGAGCGGGAGACGTGTATAGGCTACATTATGGGGATGGCCCATACACAGAGAAATCTGGAGAGTTATTTTAATACTTTAAGTTTACAGTGCAATAGCAGGGGAGCAGCTGAGTGAGGAAGACAAGAGATTCTTGGACGCAGTTGAAGCTGCCGACTGACGTGAAGAGATGTGTCCTGTGTAACTAAAATGTTGGTACGAGTCACTGTGTGTGTGTGTGTGTGTGTGTGTGTGTGTGTGTGTGTGTGTAAAAATGTGTGCCAGCTCTGGGCCTGGCAGAGCACTGGGTGACAGTCGCCTCTCAGCAGGAATAGCTGAGCGACAAAGTGAAACATGGTCATGAGCAGGGAGAGCAACGATTGAAGCCAAGAACAGACACCACAGATAGAGAGATCACACCCTGCCACGTACAATCCATCCCAAATGAAATAAACAGGTCTGAGAACATCCCTCCTGCATGGGCCGAGCATAATGAGAACATAAACAAAGGTTTGAAAATGAGCTGAAAGTGCGGGTAAGCATTTCTTTTGGGTTGGGCAAAATGACACCCTTCTGTAGTCAAGGCAACATGTTTAAACTCAAGGAAGACAGACAACAAACAGCATCTCCACTGCCCTTCTCCCGTTTGCTGTGATGTCTCACTCTCAACTGATACTTTCACACAGCCTGTGACCTTGGAGAGAGGTAGGTCTACCTACCTACATTTTCCATAAGGTTTAACCCTAGAAAACAATTTTGGTGTCCATAAAACATCTGGTAACTCATCTACAGTGACACAGGTTGAACATTAATGCTACACAATTAGCAGCCTGAATAACTGATTGGAAATTGGTTGAAATTTTAAAGCGAACCTAGCTTTTGAAGCATCATTCTTAACTCACTTTCAGATTCGATCATTTGCGGCTGAGTTGAGAAGAGCCGCAGGGAATTTCTCTCACGCCTCTGTTGGCAGCAGCATTAAAACACATAGGCCTACATCTCTCCAGCCCTGTGATAGTGCATGCTGATTAGCAGCAGTGTACACAGTTACTGTGGACACTTTCCCTTCTATTATGCATAATTTGGAATGAAGGCTAATATACACATATATACACCTCTCCACTCTTTCCCTGTCCAGATGTTAGACTCATTCCACCTACCAGCAGCAGTTGGCGAAACTAAATTAAAACTTTGAAATAATTACAGAGCATCTCTTTAATTTGAGTTATCTCCGACACTACCTTTATCTCAAAAGTGGCCATAAAAAGCCCAGTCGCAATAAACAACCAAGACTATGGTGCTTCTCAAGTTCCTCCAAATGTCTGAAAACCGTTTCATTATGTCCTCCCGGGTCCATCCCTCTTGTCCGTGAGTTGGCAGCCATATAGAACCCAGGCGTTAGCCTGCTACCTAGCCTGGTCCGTGGGTTGGCAGAGATGATAAGGCAGCCATTAGCCCTTCTCCCTTTGGCATGGGTGCAGCTGGCATGGCAGGGCCTCATTGATGGCGCTGCCAGGCAGACTCCGTCACAGTTGGTGATTTTGATCAATATCAACGTAAACAACACCCAGACAGCTTGTGAGAGAACAAACAAACATGTAAATAACACGTCAACACACTGACAAGCTGGACAGTGCGGTTTTTAGTGGAGTGGACAGGGAGATGCATTTAGGACTACATTTTTGCCCTACAGTACATTGATTTGATTTGTTTGTGTGTGGCTACAGTAGCTAGTGCCCAGTATCAAAGGTTTTATCATAGAGAGTGGGCAGTCAGTTTGAATATAAATGTATATATTTAGTTAAAATTATATACCTTGCACTATTAGAGGGAGCGGAGCTGTTTCATCATGACATTGAAATGTAGTCTGCTAAAATAGCATTTTATTACCAATAACTTTGTTATCTATATTCTCTACTCTCCTTTAACCAAGCCTAGTGTCCCTATTGGGCATGTCATATAGACAAACATTTTGTGAAAATAGTTGGTGTTGAGGGAAAACCCCGGTCAATAAAGTATAGGCCTATTGGGCTTAATTGGTTAAGTACCCACTTCAATTTAAAATGATTCCCTGCCCTCATTACTTGGCACAGAAAGCATTGTAACTAAATAAGTAATGTAACCTTTAATTATATGATGGGTAACAAAGATGGGTTTCCTGGGGGAAAGTAGAGGAACCTTTCCTCTACTTTCCTCCATCCATGTGGCATCATACACTAAGCTGATTCATTAACTTCATTAACTCCTCTACTTTCCTCCATCCATGTGGCATCATACACTAAGCTGATTCATTAACTTCATTAACTCCTCTACTTTCCTCAATCCATGTGGCATCATACACTAAGCTGATTCATTAACTTCGTTAACTCCTCTACTTTCCTCCATCCATGTGGCATCATACACTAAGCTGATTCATTAACTTCGTTAACTCCTCTACTTTCCTCCATCCATGTGGCATCATACACTAAGCTGATTCATTAACTTCATTAACTCCTCTACTTTCCTCAATCCATGTGGCATCATACACTAAGCTGATTCATTAACTTCGTTAACTCCTCTACTTTCCTCCATCCATGTGGCATCATACACTAAGCTGATTCATTAACTTCATTAACTCCTCTACTTTCCTCCATCCATGTGGCATCATACACTAAGCTGATTCATTAACTTCGTTAACTCCTCTACTTTCCTCCATCCATGTGGCATCATACACTAAGCTGATTCATTAACTTCATTAACTCCTCTACTTTCCTCCATCCATGTGGCATCATACACTAAGCTGATTCATTAACTTCATTAACTCCTCTACTTTCCTCCATCCATGTGGCATCATACACTAAGCTGATTCATTAACTTCATTAACTCCTCTACTTTCCTCCATCCATGTGGCATCATACACTAAGCTGATTCATTAACTTCGACCCCTCAGCATCAACGCTCATTTCTTACAGCATGGCTCTGAAACCACGACGTTTATTCAGTTTTAACTCACTTTATTCACCGTACACCGGCAGGACCTGTAAACACAGGTTCCCTCCACAATTCACATCTGAGGTTCAGATGTGCACACTGGGAATGCGTGTATATATATCTGTGAGTGTGTATTACCGTAAAGCGATACCATAGGAGTGTCGTAAAGTGGAACACGAGTTAACAAAGCTGTCCATAAGAGGGTCTGTCTGTCCATCTGTCTGTCAGGGTCTAATCTTGCAAACCACTGGATCAACATTTTCAGAACACACCGTCATCACATTAAAGCAGAATCACATTAGTTTTTGTTCACTTAATGGTGTATACCTTTTGAAAATATTTAACTTAAAAAAGAAAAGAAAAACAAAAGAAAGTCAGTGGGGATCGGATTGCTGAAATTTGGACATGCCGCCATCGGCTAGACTCCAATCCGTCTTTAGGGAAGTAAATGGCAGTCAAATGGGATTGAAACAGTGCCTTAATACATCATAGATGTGTCATATGCAGGCTGCAGTTCCACAGGAAGCCACGTTGTTACTGGACCCAGTCTTGTCATGTCTTGCATATCATGCAGTGGTTCCCAAACTGTGGTGCGTGCACCCCTTGTTGTGGTGCGCGAGCGCCTTCTAGGGGGTGAGTGACATGAAAAGGCTAATGGTGGTGCTATGGTTTTATTTTAAATATATGAACATATTATGCCAATATATGGCAAGTATATGCAGAATACAGCCTATATGCTGCATAATTATACATGCCATATTCAGGTTCATATATGTGCATATATGTGGATAAATAGGAAATATATGTCTCTATAGCTTATGCAATTTATATTTCCATGTGGTGGCACGTCAGCTAGGTCGGGAGGTAACAGGGGGTGCATCATGGTTGGTCACGTTGTTCGACTATTACTAGCACCAACTCTAGTCGGCCACTTAAGTCCCCTAACCTCAGTCTTAACCGGCCACGTAAGTCGGTTTCATGATGTTTTCGCTTCAGCGGCAGTAATTTCACTTCCGTGTTTCCTAATCGCAGCCTGCAGTAGGCTCCAGGCGAGCCTGCTGGTGTTATTGCAATCGACTAGTGATAAGTAACCTCTACATGGTGATTATCGGTTGATAACATTCGAAGCGGGTGCCGATATCATCTCTTCCTCACTAAAGACACCTAACTCGACAAAACACCAGGTTTACCAAAAACAATTGAATCTAGCACAAAGAGCTTTCCATTTGATTTAGTGCTTTTACTTTGTTGGAACCTATCCCCAGCCAGTCGTGTCCGGTTCAGCTTGGCATGGCTCAGCAGTGTGAACACGGTTTGGGTGTAGAGGAGGAAACAGACTAGCAAAGCACGGTTCTAATTATAAACAGACATTATCATGGGTGTGAAACCAGAAGTGACAGCAGCAGTGGTCATCCAGACATTAATGCACGCACAAGTGCGTGCACACACACACACACACACACACACACACAGTGTGTATGGGCCAGAGTCATCATATGGACAAATCACAACTGCTCTGGCTCAGTAATGTCTGGCAGATGTTAACGCTTTGTACCTAATGACTCCCCTGAGGCCTCACCCATTCAGATAGGACACTGCTATGCTGGGGGATGTGTGTGTGTGTGTGTGTGTGTGTGTGTGTGTGTGTGTGTGTGTGTGTGTGTGTGTGTGTGTGTGTGTGTGTGTGTGTGAAAGAGAGAGAGAGAGTGACGCTTGCATTCCTTAAATCTATTCATCATTATTTAAAAAATATATATATGCATTGCATTTAATACAGTTGAAAGCAAAATGTGTCTATAAACGTATACATTGTTTATAAACTATAAACAGTGGTCTATCAACAATGAATGTGTGAGTGTACATTGCCTCGACTTTGTGGATGATATGGCAGCATCACATAGCCAGCAGATACAAGAGAAATGCCAACAGCAGCCAGACTGAGGTTTAAAATAAACTGTCCAAAATTTTAAATAAATGTGGATAAACAACAAAAGTATGAGAGGAAGTCACAGACTTCAACGCCCCATAGCCTGGAGGGATGCGACGCTCTGATTGGTTCAGAAAGAGCCAGCGTTTCAAGCTGAAACTTCAAAATAAAATGCTCACCATTTCCGTTTGACTACACCTTTAAATAAGATCTGGAAAACCAAAAATATGTCACTCAATATGAAGCTCAAAATCGTCAACTCCAACGTCAAGTCCGTATACTGCTGTATGGATCAGAAACCTGGAGGATCACCAATAAACTGCAGTCTTTCATCGACCACAGCCTAAGTCGCATCCTCAGGATCTTCTGGCCAAACCGTATCAACATCATCAACTTATGTGAACACACCAAACAAGAACCAGTAGAGGTACAACTGGGCTCTGTAGCCTACAACTGGCAACTGGGCTCTGTAGCCTACAACTGGGCTCTGTAGCCTACAACTGGGCTCTAACTGGGCTCTGTAGCCTACAACTGGGCTCTGTCTGTACTCCTCTTCATTGTAATCCAATGATTAGCTGACAGTGGAGGAGTAATCTGAGAACGTTTTGTAGGTGGCATGCATGTCATGGCCTGCCATGGGTTGATTCAGACTGTCTACACAGAGGTGTAGATTGTGAAGTGACAGCACAGTTCCTTGGTGAGTGCCCGGTGTTGCTCTCCAGACACTGGAGAGGTATCAAGAACATGACTCTCATTATGGTGCTACACTGCTGCATGGCATCTCCAGGTGAGTGCATGGCTCTGTGGAGCAGGGAGACGTTCCAGTTACTGTAATTGCTTCATGATTACAGTAACTCACACTGAACTTCTTTGTACTTTAATATAGACTATAGAGACTGGCACCTTCGTATAAAACGTTGAAAGCACATATTCAACACAGCATCATTGCCGAGGCTAAAACACAGATGCAATAGTCAATAAGCTGACAACAAGACAACAACACTAATACAGCTCACACATACAAAAAAAATCACTGAAAATGGTTTACAGGGACCTCTTGCCCATGTCATAAAAGCAGCAGTACTCCAGTTTGCTGGATTGCGTATGGCGGCAGCAGCAGATGCTGTCCTAATGGCCACTGGATGCTGCTGTGGAGGCTAGCAGCTGGTAGCCATGACACTAACTACCACCAGGGAGAGAAGCCATGCTCTGTATCCAACCAACCAGTTCCAACACTCCATCTCAGTGTTTTAGCGGAATTGTCCAGTCACACAAGGCAAGGGTACAATTTGCATTGGATGGAAAAATATGCCATTTCTGGCTTGCAAGAACCTCAAGTTGAGGTTTTTCTTTTTTTGAGGGGGTGTAAATGACATGATATCAACCATAGATTCAGTTCACTATCTTCTGAGATTCAGTGCTAGTTTGAAACCGTGGCCAGAGCTCCTGCAGAATTAACAATAATGAATGAAGAATAGACTTTCCTCTTGTAAGGTTTTACAAATGTATTGTACATAGTACACTCTTAGTGTTAATATAACCCAGAGAGTGTTAAATCTAAGGTGCAGTAAGTGAGAATGTGTTCAATAACAAGGGGTCGTGTCTCTCCATCTCTTTAATAAACAAACAATCTGGTGATTCACCAATTTCATCTAATTGGTAAAGATACGTTATTTATTTATAAAATGTAAGCCATTATTTGTTCCAACTCTAATCATTGTCAATTGAGAGTTGTCTCACTTGAGAGCATGACATTGGTATTGGTATCCTGACCTGGAAATGTATTTTCTGTTTATTAAAGAGCTGGCTATTCAACACTTTTAAACATAAAAAGTTACACCCCTTTGTGAGTGAGTTATTGTGGTATATACTTTTAACTTAACTGCTTATAAGTACAAGTGTACAAACAGGCACAGAAGAGACAATTTCCTTTGGTGGTTAAAAACAGATTGTAGGTTCCACATCTAGATAAATGGGAAACATACATAAGTAGGAAACATACAGTACAGATAAAAATAAAATATGGTAAGAAGAGTGGCTATGCATAAGTGAGATGACAAATAAAGGGTATAGTAGGAATGCAAAAATCGCTGGTCTCAAGTAGGCCTACAACTAACTAAGATTACAATAATATACTACACAAGTAATATTAAACATATGTAAAATACTGGTGTCACAGCAGTTGAGGGTTGAAGTTAAGGGAACTTGTGTTAGCACAAGACACATTATAAAGAATTGGCAGCAAGTTGCCAAAACAGTATATGATAAGCTACTGAAAGATACAAACGTACAGCAATAAAACAGTAGAGGGAACAATTTCAGTGGTATGAACACCCTTTACATCTGTGTGTGAGTTTTACAAATATTGAACCAATGAAAAGTATCTCCACATTAATGGTAAAAAGAAAAACTCCACTTGAGATGTACTTGGGTAAGTGATGATAATATAAGGACACATTTAGTATCTGACAATGTATGAGGCACCATACCAACTTTAATGAGGCAGTATGGTGTTGTTCTAAAACATGTTTTTTTCCCCTCTCTCTCTCTCTCTCTCTCTCTCTCTCTCTCTCTCTCTCTCTCTCTCTCTCCAGTGAGAGTCCTCCCCAACCCCATGCCTCCTTTCTTTCTTTCCTCCATCATATCTCCCTCTTCTTAATGCAGGAAATGGCATCACCACATCCCCACTGTTGCTTTCTGACCACCCCTGCACCCACCTCCACCCCATGAGCCGCCACTCATTCCCCCGCCCCCCTTCACTGCCTCACTCTGTCTGCATGTCCGTCAGACAGGAAGACCCCCTTCCCCATCCATCTGTTATCTCTGCCTGCCCCATGGGCACTGTCGCCAGATTCTGAGAGAGAAATAAGCAACCAGGGCTAGGAAAACAAGCCCAAAAGAAGCGACTTAGTCAGGGAATATTTTCAGAATAATGTCAAATCCGGGAATACATTTTTTACCAAGAATTTTCTCAACTTAAATTTTACCAACTTTCAGCAGCTGTCAACAATTCCCCTAGGGTGGTTGAATAGAAACCAATGTGGGATATGTTAGTAGACACCCTTACAAACACATTGGTGAAGAACATTCTTGGTAAGAAATGTATTCCCAGATTTTATTAATATCCCCTGACTAACTAGTCTAAGTGAACACTTTAAACCTATACTGTAGTGTAGGCTATACATCGGCTACACAATTTGCTTGCATCTCCTATTTTCAAAACATCTTGAAATAAAATGTGGAATATTCTTAAGACTTTTAAAAACATTCTAACAACACAAATCTGGTACAGGACTCGGTGGCACAAAATATTGGAGGCAGGGACAAATATTGCACATATTAATTTGGGGGTCCAAATACCCGCAACTATACCAATAGCAACTTTACAGAAACACAAGCCCAAAGTCACTTATAACGAGCGGACATGGCAACACTGCCCAGTGGGCACTGGCAGTGGGCTAGAGGTCTGAAGGGGCTGTCTGTGGTGCTTAGTCATCCCATTAGAAGCCCATTAATGCTCCCCAGGTTCTCCACTGGGCCAGATATGAATGTCAATACCTGCATGTGAAGCCACCGCCCCTTCCCTGCTTGGCCCATAAGACAACACTGAGGACCTCCTGTCAACACGCTGAGGACCTCCTGTCAGCCCCTCTCACTGTTGTGCTGATGGGACAGTGCAGAATTACACTAACAATACCCAGTTTCTAAAGGCACACTTCCGCGTCCTGTTGGCGTCTTTAATAACATCAGTTGTCTCTTGGAATCACATCAGGTCTACAGGCCTATACAGCATGGTGCTTCCTCCGATAAGCTGAGACACACACACACACACACACACACACACACACACACACACACACACACACACACACACACACACACACACACACACTTTCTCATCTCATCTGTCACAAAACCAGGATGTCTAAAACAAACATGTTCTGAACGTTTGTGTGTGTGTGTGTGTGTGTGTGTGTGTGTGTGTGTGTGTGTGTGTGTGTGTGTGTGTGTGTGTGTGTGTGTGTGTCCATCTGTCTTGATGTTTAGCAGAGAATAGAGGTCTGTTTCCTCATTAGCAGCTTATTAAGAGGCAGGGCTCAGCAGAGAGCACTCTCCCCAGAGCACCAGGGGCCCAGGGGGCCATTCGAGTCCCAGTGAGAGCTTTGTCTCCGGCCCCGGCCCCGAGACCAACCCTCTGTCCCCCTGCCTGGGGGACACTGTGTTATGCATGGAGGGGACAGTGAGAGCCAGAAGAGAGGGACGGAGAGGGGAGGAGAAGAGGAGGGATAGAGTAGGGATGGAGATGGAAGAGAGGGAGAGTTGACTTGAGGTCATCCATCAAACCTGCCCACCTCCTATGGAGATCACTGTCACTTCTTGACACACACAGAGAGAGAGAGAGAGAGAGAGAGAGAGAGAGAGAGAGAGAGAGAGAGAAAAACTGGCTCTCTGCAACAGCAAGGATGGCAGACCAGCTCTCTACGTAGTTACTTTGTTTGAGTTGAAGTAACGCCTGTACAACAGTGTGTATTCACTCATGTGCACATCTCTTATAGAAAGGAAACAAACATTAAGATAAAATAATTGCCTGCAACCATGTACAATTGTATATACTCAGATGCTGCCAGCTAAATTGCCCTAGTTGGAACGCTCAGAGGGAGTGGGACTGTAGCCAGGATTGGGACTCAGACCTCTGTGGGGATGGCATAGTGTTTTGCCACACAGGTCAGGTGCCTCTTACTGTAGCTACACTTTATACTCTCTGATCCACATTCTATACCACAACAATATATAATAATAGTAGATTATTTTCACGCAGGCATTCTTCAGTGCCCAAGGGTCATCTAAATGCGGACAACTATACAACTGCATGCTATGCCCGGTTTCTGAGTTCCTTCGGCCATGTGGTTGCTCACGTGACATTTCATTTTTGTGGCTCTTTAGCTTGAGCAGTTTGGTCAGTTACTGCCATATCAACCTTATCACCATGTGTCCTTTTATCATTGACCTCACTCAGGGCAAAGAAAGGCTGGGGATATCATAATATATCAAACACAGAAATAATCAATTCATTTAAAAAATGATTTGACAATATTTCGTCACAATCCTTCAATACAACCCTTCAGCACACCTGTGTGCAGTTTGATAAAGGTAGAAACACAGATTCGATGTACAGACATTCCATCGGCATTCCTTAATGCATAGCCTATACTGTACATGTGGACACACACACGTTTAACAAGCACAACACCATATTCCGCTAATTATCCTCACTTTTATTCGTGCCTGCACAGACAGACAGACAGACAGACACAGACAGACAGACAGACAGACAGACAGACAGACAGACACAGACAGACGATACTTTTACATGGCAACTGGTTAGCATAGGGTGTGAGAGGGAGGGGGAAAGGCAACAGCTGTTGGAATAAATGTCTGCGGAAAAGGCAAATCCTCCAGTGGTGAACAATATGGAAGTTCCAAAATATGATAATATACGGCAGGAGACAAAAAGTAAGACAAAAATGTGACTGACTGACACACGGCCTTGACACCAAAATAATGCTCAAGTAACTTCTTAACCGTTTATAGTACACAAATTTATGAATTTTATTCTCATCCTCTCGTGTATCACTCTGTTCATCCCCCCCTCCCTTTCTGCAGGTCCACCCTTCCTTCCCAGCCTGCCTTGCGGTCCTGGAGGCGCCAGCCGCACCTCGTCCCGTGCGGGCCCCCGCCGTCCCGCTGAACACCGTGAAATCGGCATGATTAATAATTACAATTATTGGCAAACGTGCCAGCTGCTCTGTGGCAATGGGCACCTCTGATTTATGGTTCTGTAAACGCAAACAGTCATTGTCCATATTCAGAGAAGAAAGGAGAGGTGGTGGGAGGGTGTCAGAGGGAGAGGCGGCATTTTGGACGCCTGCCCTCAAAATATGATTTTATCTTCCAAAGTCAAAACCACCCAAAACCCCCTCCCCTCCCCTGGAAGCATTGTCCTCCTTCCTTCCCTCCCTTCCTCCCCTCTTTCCTTGTATCCATTGGTCTCTTGTTCTGCCCATACTCCTTACCTAGTCCATGGTCCATGGAGCATTGCTTTTTGATCTCAGTGGGTTTCAAAGGAGCCTGGGGCCCACACGGCATTGGCCATTGTGCTAGCAGACTGTCAGCTTTGTGGACAGCATATCGTTAGCATTGTGTAGAAGGGCATTATAGCACAGAGTGGAGCACTGAACTGTATACAGCCACACAGTTGTGAAAGCCGCAGAGAGAGAGAACTACAGTATGAGTGGAAAGGAACACAAATAAAATGTAAGAGAGAAAAAGACCGTAACCCATTTAGACATTTTAAAAACGCATTCTAAATCCTAACCTACGTTTTCTGGAAAAACTTCAATTCTATCGTCTCTGTCGGATGTAAACTTCATCTGTCCAAAACTTTTCAGGATTCAAATCATCCAAAGTAGAGACTCTTTTCTTAAAAAAAAAAATGCACACATTATCATCAGATCACTTTACAGAATCATTGACTTGCTACTTTTAATGCTTTTGTGTGAAGCTGTAGGGCACAACAAGTTAGAATATGGAGATAAGAAGTTTTCTCCCCAACGATATCTAAAATTACTTTCCGTGGATTGAAAGGTACAGTATAATACATACATACAGTCTAAATGGGTTGATTCAGTCACCAAGGACAGTACAGCAGCTTATAATTACAGGGCAAGGAAAATAAAGTAGATACAGCATGATGGGAAGACATCACACCATCAAAGCAAGACCATCTGTAAGTTGGTAAAAAAAATCCACGACTCCTTAAACCTATATATCTTTTTTTTGTATAATTTCTTCGATCTTTCATTTCCTTTTTGAACACTTTCCTTTGCTGACTTTTTGAAAATGTTTTGAAATAATGAGTAAAAGTTTATAGTAAAAAAGAAAAGGAAAAAAGATATTTACTCATGAAAGCATGAACAGGTTGTTTGGAGATGTGAATACAGGGACGTCCTGAAGCGGCCAAGAGTACAGTATAGGAGTGAGAGTAATGGATGAAGTCAAGACCTGCCTGTGATAATATATACAACCAGACTATTCTTCTAGTACTTTTCTGTGTAACTGCTGCATGGCACTCACTGTGAAATTATTCTGTTCAACTTCAGCCACTTGAGAATCAGTGGTTCTCAAACCTTTCAGGCCGAGAACCCCCAAAATAATCATATGACGGGCACTTGAAATTGTAGGAGTTGAGTTGAGGCATTACATTTAGTTTGACTCTGCCTTATATTATTTGACAATTTGGCCATCGGCATGATTCAAATATACCACAAAAATAGTCATAAAAACATGTACTCTGACATGGTTTTGCTCCAATGTATTTGTCCTATAATGTGTTTGTGTGTACTCACCTGCTCTGGCGGTGATAGCGTACAGTCTGTTCATCAGGCCCTGGGGCTCTGCTGATGTGTCTGTCACTGACACACAACGAGACCACATATTACCTTACTCATTAATCACCATCAACCAGGCAGCGCAGTCCTCACACACACACACACACACACACACACACACACACACACACACACACACACACACACACACAGAAACAAGTGCAGGTTTATGCAAGCATTGCCTGTGTGTCACGCACACAGGTATACGTTTAAGTTTATGCAAGCACACACGCGCACGCACGCACGCACGCGCACACATACACAGACAGAGTGGTTGTGACAGCTACTGGCCACCAACCTGTCCGCAGCCTAATCTCATTAGGGTTCTTTGGGCATCTGGTGCTGCTCTGCTGAGAGATGACTTGTGATGGAGTGGAGAAGACAAGGCGTTCAAGCGTATAATAGACGTCTAAATCATCTGTCCGGACCTCAGCCAGCGAGTCCTCATCCTTGCACTGCAGGCACCGGGGGTCCTGGAAATATGCAAGGGAATGCATGGAGAGACTGAGACAGAATGGAAACCACAGGGACTGGATATGCACTTAACCACTGTGCTAAACCACAAGAAACTCGGAATATACTTGTAGATCTGCTTTTTGTTTTATTTTCACCTATAAAAGTGGTTAATCTTGGATCTGACTGAGCAAGGGTCATAATTCATGAATGCGGAAATGTGAAGTTGCAATGTGATTTTCCAAAAAACAAAACAAAGAGGATGGCCCTTGAGATGCAGCATCTCGTCATATACACATAATAAAACATTACATACAGTACAAAACAATTTGTATACAAAAACACCAGGTGAAACAACAAACTACACACACAACACATACAGGTACAGTTAGCTGCTCACCATCTCCCACCCACACCCACCCTTAACTCATTTTAAACAAACCAAATGGAGAAAACATGCAGTACTATGACCTGCATCAAAGTTAGAAATAAACGTAAATGCAAGCGGAATTAAAAGTATGAACAGGTTGTTTGGAGTGAATGTGAATACAGGGAAGCCCTGAAGCGAGGCCGAGACCCCCCAAAATAATCATATTTGAACTGGGGACCCTCACCCTGCCCTCTGACCCTCACCCTGACGGGAGTTGAGTCATTACATTTAGTTTGACTTGGTCTTATATTATGTGACAATTTGGCAAGTTTGACCAGTTGTTATAGTACAGTTACATTACAGTACATTACTTTTGATTTGATGCACTAATAGTCATTTTTCTCCTACCCACAGGTTGAGAACCACCGCTTTACAGAACAACGCAAAGCGATGCTTGGGCTGATGGCAGGCTCATACTGTGACAGCCGTCATACCTATCTGTCTGCCAGCCTGAAGCGGGTCTATCCTGTCCTGGCCCTGCAGTGCTGGGTTGTACCTGTCAGTGTGGTGCAGATGGGCCCCTGGCTCCCCCAGGTACCCAGGCTAAATACCCCTCATTAATCACCACATAAAGCCTCACTCCCTGTGGGAGAGGCCCCAGGTTAGACCACATCAAGAAATAAATTGGCTGAAAAATGGCTCTGGACGGAGTCCCCGTCCCTGGAGAGGAGAGGAGAGGAGAGGAGAGGAGAGGAGAGGAGAGGAGAGGAGAGGAGAGGAGAGGAGAGGAGAGGAGAGGAGAGGAGAGGAGAGGAGAGGAGAGGAGAGGAGAGGGGAAAGTGCAAAGTCAGGGGAGAAAAAAATGACAGGAGAGGATGAGAGAAGTGTCTGAAACAGCATTCTCCAGCACTCTAAAGTGATCTGTCAACTTGCTACCCGACATCATCATTCACTTGGCCCCAATCACGTTCCCGTGGTGATGACAATCTCAGCTGTTTGCTTTCAGATTTGCACACATTCATCTTCTTTATTTTCCAAAGTAGCCTATGCCTAGACATGAGGCTGAATGCTAACACTTCCAGGGTTTGGGAGGGGGAGTTCAGGTCCATGAGGCTTCAAGTAAGCACTGTTGGAATGAGAGACGCTATATTAGGTGGACCCAGACAGAACGGTACAAAACTGCAATAAAATGATAGAAGGAAGACTGAGTCAACTGGGTGATACAAAATAAGATTGAACAAATTCTCTTTTCAATCTAGAAGCCAGTATACTCAATGCCTTTTATATTTATATTAAAAGCTTTTGCAGCAGCTAAAAAAGATATGCATCTTTGCATCTTCATTTTGTTGGCTTCCATTGAAAATGAATGGTAGACTGTATCTTCGCATCTGCCCGTGTGAACGCATCATAACATCACAGACGATCACAAACAACCAATCACAGGTTGCGATTGTTGTAGTTAAGGTGCACACTGTTGTCAGCCTAATGCTCCCAATTAATGCCTTCCTCTCAGCTTTCCTACTATCTCAATAAAAATGTTATTTTCTTTTGTCCACTCGCCATTAAAACTAAACAAACTAAAACATGTATTTCCAGAATAATCCATATTAATCTTTCTGTGACCCTCTTGAAGATGTGACCCAGTCTTGAGTTAACATTGCTTTAGGGCCAACACTGATGTCAGTAACAGCTGATACTGATACCCTAAATTAGGACACTGCCCTTTCATATGAAGGGCCAAATCAACAGAAGGAACTGTGCTGTCTACTTAATCAATTAATCAATCAGCCACTCAACATTCTGAACGACTGACTAGTCATTCAAAATGGTTTTATAGATCACAACCCATACTCTTATTTGCAATCAACAATCAGGACATCAAGGCAAAAGCGAAACATTATAAGCGTTGGAACGCCACTGGAAGCCAGTGTATAAACGCATAGATAAGGTCAAGGACACAGTGTGGTTCACTCTCCCAGACCTGTCCACCTTAGCAGAGGCTGTCGTGGCTGTCCAGTCCTATGATTAATGACCGGAGCCATTCCCGCGGTCAGCCTCCCAACCTCTGCTCTATTGACACCGGTCCTCTCCTCAGCAGTGACATTCTAGCGAGCCTCGGGGCCCGTGGGCTGACTGAGCGTTAAGCCTAATTCATACTTCATCACACGACAGTGTCGTTCACCCAAAAAATAACTAGCTTTTAAAGAAAACAAGGCTTCATGTGGCAGCCTTCCACACAACAGACTGTCTTATCTGATCGCCATACATCCATTTGTAATGATGTGAGGGCAGGACTGGGACAGCACTTCAGGCCAGGAGTCTCACTCCTGCCTGGGCCAGCTACAGCTAGGCCACCTTGCCATAGAGCAGCATTAGACACTTTGAAAGCAGCGACCACTGAATTTATTAGGAGTAAAACAACATGAGGTGCATTGACTTTAAAGAAGAATAAAGATCACACAAAGTTGTGATGCCTTTTTATGCTCACCTATTTTTTATTTTTTTCCTCTTAATTTTTTATCCCACGATTTTGTAACCCAGTTTTCTTTTCACCCAGTGCCAATTATCTAATGTAATCCTGGGCGCTACACTTCCTCTGCCAACCTGGGGGGGCAGCGGACTGACCTCATGCCTCCTTCTATGCACGAGGAGTCCAAGCTGCTTCTTTTCACCTGACAGAGGAGAATTTCCCCGGCCGGACGTAGCGCGTGGAAGGGACACGTTATTTCCGACCAGTTCCTTTCCCCTCCATCAGGCGCCCCGGCTGGCCAGGGGGAGGTAGTTTTAGAGACCAGGATTACGGCATGTTTTTGTGAGGGTATCTACCCTAGGGGACACGGGGAGAACATGCGAACTCCACACAGAAAGGCCCTATCGCCAACCCCCGCCTCGGGTATGGGCACTGATGACGCGGAGGAGGGAACACGCCGCCAGTGCCCACAGTGTCCCCAGCGGGAATCAAACCCAGGACCTTCTAGCTGTGAGGCGACAGCACTACCAACTGTGCCACCGTGATCACCTATTTTTTTAATTAATCAGCTCCGCTATTCTCTGTGTCTTAATGATACAGTAAGCATCTTAGATATCTTAGATAGAGCGCTGAAATCCTGACGTCACGCGCCCATCCCCTGGTTCAAAGGGGTTTGCGGAAGTTTTTCTCTAAGGAGAATAACATTGGGTCATCTTAAAATTGTCAATTCTTATTGGACCACAATAAGAATTGTGGTCCAAAAATAAACAAACTGTCTCTGTATCGTTTACGATAGTCAGTCACTCATATTTGATAAAAGTCTGTTTCTAGCGAAAATGCAACAAATTCGGCAGCAGTAACATTAGTGTTACTGCTGTTCTTATACAGCAGTTATGAGGCGATCAAAAATCCCCCTATGGGGATTATAATACAAATAAAAAAGTACATGAACCCGTGGACTTGGCACCATCTATTGAAATTGACGGCAGACTTCGGTGCTCTATATCTAAGCATCTTGATAACACTAAACAACCATATTTTTCAATAGAACTCCAATAGTCTATATAAATGTCAACTGCCATGCACACTGTAAGTGGTTCCAAACCTTTTTTTCCTAGCATGCACCCCTTTGTACATCTGACAAAGCTGTGCCCCCAGAAATAGCAAGTGCAGATTTGCAACTGACAACTCAACTCATCTCATCAGGAAGCATTATGAGCTTGCCAATCTAAAACTTTTACTAACAAACTATTAAATGTAACTTATGTTATTAGTGTGCTCCACGATGATTCAACATTAAGCCTCATATCCACGGGTATGCCACACTTAGATCCTGTCTTGTTATTTGATAATTTCCTTTGTCGTAAATGTTATGACAGCTAACATGCTGTAGCAATTACATACAACACAGCTAAGTTTGACTTTGGTAACATAAGGTTTATTTTTCCCACCTACAACTACTGTACCACGAACATGAACACCTCATGAAGATTATGTAAACCAACAGTTTAGAGAAAAATTAAATAAAACTTTCTACATCCATAAAACATTTCTAAAAGTTCATTTAGAAATAAATTTCTATTTATATATTTAGAAATACATTTCTAAATATACAGTAGCTCTACTGTCCAGATTTTCCTGTAAAAGATGTGTCAAAGGAAATACATCGTCACATGATGAAATAAATGGTTACAAATACAAATATTTTGAAACAATTTGGTTCATAGAATAGGTCCTTGTCCACATGTGAAAAGTGCATTTCTTTATTTTATTTATCCAAATGACTTTACATGAACCCATTCTTCTCATGCCGATGGCAGAGGCAACCATGCATGCAAATTGCAAGGCACCAATCTGATCACCAAGAGCAGAAGAGGTTCAGTGTCTTGCTAAGACATTTTGGCACAAAGCCAAAGTGGGGCAGACGATCGAACTGGGGACATTTCGGTTCCCCGACGACCGTTCTTTCTTTCTGAGCCACAGTTGCCCCATAAAAACATGATCGAATACATATTCTGAATACATTAGGAAAAACAAGCTGTACTGTACTTTATGTATACAACTGCATGTGTGCCTTGTGGCTGACTAGATATTAGCTACTGTGTAAATATGTCACAAGATATTTGACCGCTTTTTCCTTCTTAACAAATGCATATCGTTAGTCTGTACAAGTAGGCCTCTTTCTTGATATCTTTATATGACATTTTTATAGAGGCTTTGGGTATTCATGGGAATTTACTGTGCATTTTAATTACATGGGACACTGCAGGCTATGAATAAGGACGCATTATGCACACATTTATTGACCAAGTTGTGAATTGCTGACCGGCACATGACCTGCACAAAGTTAGTTTTATTCACTGTTTTATTTGTGATGTGTTTTTCTTTTAGCTTTATTTTGCTTTTATGGTGAGATGCTTTTGAAGCATCTCACCAAGCAGTCTAAGTCTCAACTACAAAGATTGTATTTCTCTCCTTTTTTCCCTTTTTTAAGTGCTTTTCTACTGTTTGTAAGCAAATAAATGCAAACTGCATCTCGATTAGATTAAAGACTTAACACTTTACTTAGTTAACTAATATGGGGTTATCTTTGTAACCCCCCCCCCCACACACACACACACACACACACACACACACACACACACACAACCACTCGTACCCACACACCAAATCTATTCTCATGTTGCGATGTGTGTTGAATTTTTGGCCAATGATCCCCCAGCATAGGGTTGCTATAGGGCTATAGTGGTTAAACTTTACTCGGTGGGAAAATGTAAACATGCTATATATATAGTATAGGATAAACTGAGAACACATTCTTTAACGATATTCACATTGACAGTGAAATCAGTTACTTTGAGCTGAACTGTTCCATCATCCCTTATACGAGCGATGCTTAAAAAGGGCATAACAACAGAGCACCCTTTATGTATTTTAAAAAGAGGTCCATGGGGTGAATGGCCAGGTTGTGCTCCACTATTCTTCTTATTCTTCCCTGACCAGAGGCGTCGGTGTCAATAGGAGATGCCAGGACAATGGAGGTGATCTCTCTGATCTCGGAAGGGTTCCATTGTGAACGGACATATTATTAATGTTCATCCCTCAGAGAAGCCATGGCCTCTGCCTCCATGTTTTCTTTCTAGTGCCCCCTCTCTCTCTCTCTCTCTCCCTCCCTCCCTCCCTCCCTCCCTCCCTCCCTCCCTCCCTCCTCCCTCCCTCCCTCCCTCCCTCCCTCCCTCCCTCCTCCCTCTCTCTCTCTCTCTCTCTCTCTCTCTCTCCTCTCACTCTCTCTCTCTCTCTCTCTCTCTCTCTCTCTCTCTCTCTCTCTCTCTCTCTCTCTCTCTCTCTCTCTCTCTACTCTCTCTCTCTCTCTCTCTCTCTTCTCTCTCTCTCTCTCTCTCTCCTCTCTCTCTCTCCTCTCTCTCTCTCTCTCATCTCTCTCATCTCTCTCTCTCTCTGCGTATGGTTGAACTAATATTCCAACATCAACATCCAGGTTCAGAAATGTTATCATCTTCTCTTGCTGGTATTTATCGGGAAACAAAAGCTATATATATATATATATATATATATATATATATATATATATATATATATATAGATAGACATATATATATATATATATAGATAGACATTACCCATTAAGACCTGAGGCTGAAGTTTTCACACTTTCATGATTTTTCAAAAATGCTCAAAATAGCAGATGTACAAGCTTGCAGTGCGGCACAAAGTGGCGCCCTGTGAGCTTGTATCTTCCGTTTTTTAAGAGCCAACTCAAAAACCTACACAGATTGATGACACAGATGTTTTCCCGCTTCAAGCAACATGTACACAGCATGTACACAGCTCTATCATGACTTTGATATGTCAGCTGAAGTGACAATTACTTCCTACATCTCCTCTTGGAAGCATCACCAATAACAATATTCATCTGAAAGCTGCATCACTGGCACCATGCCTGCTGGCACCACAGAGGTTCAAAAGTGACAAAAGTTGCAGGGACTGTCAACTTAAAGTTTTGTTAAATAATATATAGTATATCCAGTGTGATGTAAATGGATGTGGCTAACACACGTAGATGCCCACTCATGCCCTGGCCTTTGTAACATCGCTATGCTTTGATGGTGTGCTGCCCACTCTCCTTTCAAAACGAATGACCGAGCAGAACCTTGTTGCCCGACTCCATTTATCAGAAGTGCCGTGGCCTGCCCAGGCCTTGCTGTGCCGTGGTTGGGGTCGACGCTCCCTCCCAGTGGGCCTGGAGTAATTATTAATCCACTGGGATTGTCCAGCATGCCCTGCGGTCATCGGGCACCACTGAGGGTCAATCGACAAAGGTTGTCACAAGGCAACACAGTGGGAATTAAAGAGAGAGAGAGAAAGTGTGAGAGAGAGAGAGAGAGAGAGGGGAAGAAAAAGAGAGGAGAGAGAGAACAGAACAGAGATGGAGAAAATGTGAGATAAACACATGATTCTTCTTTTTACAAGCTGTACTGTACAGCAACATATTTGTGCCAAATAGGGACAAATAGAGAAAGAAAAGGAACTAAAGAGAGAGAGATTTTTTTAAATGTATTTCACAGTTCCAGATATTACAAAATGTATGTATGTTTTCAAGTCACTACATAAAAAAACAACAAAACACCTTAAAAAAGATTGCAACTTTGGCGAAAGAAAGAAATGAATAATGACCAAACCACATGGGTTGTCTTGATATCCTACTAAAAATAATACTGTACTCTGACAAACGGGTGCAACAGTTACAATGGGTGTTGCATAACTGGGGCATGCGATCCCAACGGGTAGTTTTGCAAGCCAGACTGTTAATTTCCCTCACACGATTTTTAAATACTTAATTCCGTCATACAGTCTGGAGCACGGAAGCTCTGGAAATGATCAAACGATAAGGCAGATGTGAAGCCTCCTCCCCACTCCGTTTAGTCTTCACAGCAGAACAAATGTATCCTAAAACTAAATGATCTAAGCATAGGACTATAAATTGCTGCTTGTTTTTTTTCTCTCTTTTTTCTTCTTTTTACGTAAAGATATTTAAAAAATATATTTCCGTGAACAGATGACACTATAGTCTATATAGCATTCGGAGATTGCGGAATAGTTGTGTAGCTACGCGAGACTATACTAGCAGGTATCGTTCCCATCGGGTATCGGCCTAGTGTAACATAAATCCTATCGTATAGGACATGTGAAAATCACACACAACACTTACAGTACCTCCTACAGTGTGAGCGCGCTGTACAGTCAAATCTGCACATGAAACATTCATTGTTTTACGTAGGCTCTCAACACACAGAACACAACTGTAAATGTTATGTCAGGTTTTCACAAGAGAATCAGAGGATTAAATAATAACCCCTTCAATGTATCAATTGTCCTGCTCTTGCCCCATACTCTTCAGTTGAACTCTGGATTAGATCTTCACTCAAACATTGCTCAAAGCTGTGGAAGTTTGTCTGAATCTTTTCCCAAACCTGAAAAAAAAAAAGAAAAAAAAGAAGAAAAAATAGCTGAATCAATTTTAACCTTCTACCCGCCTGGCCGCCTTTGTCCGTCACCCACCCCCCATGAAGGGCCCCTGCATGTGATATAACCTGGGAACCAAAGGTTTAAAGCATGGGAAGATGGGGAGGGTTGGTGCATTTCACCATATAAAACACACTACCTCTAATCTAACCTAATTTATACCGCTGCTGTGGCATTGTGGCTTACGGAGCTTTTGTGAGGGAGCGCACAACACATCTTCTAAAGATGTTTGGGCTCTGGCGGGCATAAATTTGGCTGGCCTGGTACTATATCATATTCGGCTGGCTTGTCGGTGCCGGTGGTGGTGAATGGGCAGCCAGAGGCCCAGACACTAGCGGGTGGTCTGACACAGCAGGGTTAAATATGGTTGAGCTGCGACTGCTCTCAAAGAGCTCGGCTGTTAAAAAAATAAGTTATGTGGGCTGTACGTCTTCAGGCAGACAGGAAATTGACAATGCTGGCGCAGTTAGGCACAGGGCTGTCCGACGACTGAACTTCATGGTTGACAATCCAACTGAATAAAAAACACAGAAAGAGTCACAACATCACTTGTTTCCGGTGGATTTATTGATGGGTCATCAAAGCCTCGGCTAAAAGAGAGGTGTAAAGTCACCACAATGACATGATAATGGTTTCAACTGAGACAAAACAAGGTGCAACTTGTTTTTTTTAACAAGACAGTGTTACATAACAAGAATATTGTTTGTTACTATTTTAGTTTTTTAGCTTATTTCCCTTGTATAGCCTACTGTATTGTATTTTTGTCCTAAGAAGTGGCCTAAGGAGGTGGTTGTCCTTGGCCTCTAGGGAGTGTGTATGCAATGTTTCACGCATATCGGTGCATTTATAGGTAAAAATGTGTAAATCTGCCTCATGGTGGCGCTATAACAGGCCGTTCTGTAAAATTTGGGCGGAGGTTCATCGTTGGCATCCAGGGAGTGTGTGCGCGCAAAGTTTGGCATCGACTGGGTTAATGGTGCCAGAGATTAGCTGGTAACGGACAGACGGACGGACACACGGACGGAGGGCAAAACACACTCTCTCCCCATGCCTTTCGGCCTGGTGGAGACAACAACCTGAGTGTCTCTGAATGCGTGTGGGGAGGCGGGACTGAGGATGGCTGATTTGGATGAGTCTTTGTGCATCCATGCACAATCAGAGTCCAATTACTTTAACAGTGGCAAAACAACTGGTGCATGCTCAAATCTAGTTTGTTTGTGTAAAAAGTCTTCTTGTTCTGCATGAGGCAGGATGAGTGTGGTATGAAAAATGTAATAAAAAAATAGCTAAAATAGTGAATCTATACAAGCTCGCCGATCCACTTGTAGATCCACTATTTTCATGTTTTAGGGGAGGAAAAAAAGGGAAAATGTTCGAAAATGTGGATGACCAAAATAGGGCTATAGCAGGTTGAAAGCGGTTAAGACAAGAAAACGCATATCTATAACATGTGTCACACGTCACATGTTGACATATGACATATGGACTGGCATGGATTGAGGCATCGATCAGAAATCAGATTCATCTGCAAAAAATGAGTACATAACAGAAGAGAATTTGAGCTTAAGTGTGAACACTAGGGGGTGGTAACTGTCATCCCCTGAGACCCAAAATGATGTGAAGTCTAGGGACATATAAAGAGCTAACACCTGAACCAGTGGTTCTCACTTTTGAATGATAAATGATTTTCAGAAGATGTGGGAGGTCTGATCTGTGTGATGATAAGTATTCTTGATTTTATACAGGAGGAGAAGAAACCAATGAATTAAACAAATAAATAAATGGTACGGTCCAATTCTTTATTGTCTCCAGCAGGCCAAGGCATGGGGAGAGAGTATGTTTTGCACACACATCTGTGTGTTTGTCCGTCCGTCCATGTGTGTGTCCGTCTGTCCGTTCGTCCGTTACCAGCTAATCTCCGGCACCGTTAAAACCTGGTCGATGCCAAATCTTGCACACACACACTCCCTGGATGCCAACGATGAACCTCTGCCCCAAATTTTCCAGAACGGCCTGTTATAGCGCCACCAGGAGGCCGACTTTTGTAAAACATATCTTTTGATATTACTCCTCCAGATCGTATCACATTGAAATGAGCAGGCTCCATTCAATGTTATTAAGTGCCAATGTTTGACAGTGGCAACGAGAAACAATGAGAAACATCAGGCAAACTCTCATTTACACTTTACCCACACCAGACCGGCCTTTAGTGATGAAGTTAAACTTGAAGACGTTCTAGTCTCACTTTACAGGCATGCTGCCGTCACAGGAGTTAGTTAGGGAAAGTTAGCCACATTTGTGACCAATCTGCTAAATAAAATGCTTAAAAAAAACCTCTCTCCACAAATGTGTTCAACTGTTCATAAAGGTGTCTACTATCACCTCTCAATTTGTTACACATTTTCATTCTGCTTTAAGTAACATGTGACGGGTCAAACTAGGGGGTTTTCATGATTCTGAATCCATTGCAAGCATTTTGTTTTGCACGAAAAACACTCATGTTGCCAGGTACATCTACATAGAAAAGTGGAGCAAGGGCTAGGGGTTGAGGGAGGGGCAGTGGTTACTGCATGTGTTAGGTTACCTCTGAGAGTATACAATGAAGCCAAATGGACCAACAAGGATTTTACTTTGTGACGTGTATGGCAGGGCATGGTCCCCTCTGACACAGTGTTCTGTGGTTTCCACAGTCTATCCTATGGCTGGAGGTTGGGGGGGGGGGGGGGGTATGGGCTGACCAAGCAGCGATGAGCAAGTCGGGAAAAGGGCTTCAAAGTCTTGTGCTGGAGGGATGGGGAGGGGGGGGGGGGATGCCGGCACCCCACTGCATCCTTGTTCACATAAGAATCAATCTGGTGCCAGCGTTTGATGTGAACCGTAGATAAAAGAAACCAAACAAAGAATGACAGGGGGGAGATATGGGAATGTTGGGCAGATATGGAGAGATGGGGTGCAACGAGAGAGAGAGAGAGAGAGAGAGAGAGAGAGAGAGAGAGAGAGAGAGAGAGAGAGAGAGAGAGAGAGAGAGAGAGAGAGAGAGAGAGAGACGCACAGCACAAGGTAAGACGCATCAGAAGAAATAGTGAAACAGTTAAAACGGATCAGACAAGAAAACACAGATACTCTGACTATCCTTGGGATTGTGGGTGGGGGAGGGTGGGGATTAGGGATAGGCGATTGAGTTTCATTTTTATATTTTATGTCTGTTTAATATTTGCCCCTGGGCTTCTGTTACAAAAACCTGAATAAAAAGATTTTGAAAAGAAGAAAACACAGATCCACAGACTTGGGTATGACACTGATCTGGCATGTTTAGCCTATTGTACTGTACAGTATATGACACGCATCTTAACTGTCACTACTGTCAAACATTTTTCAAAGCATACCGTGGTTTGTTTCATTTGCGAATAAAGCACTGGTTTTCGGTAATTTTTATGTTTAGCCACCACTGACTCAACTATTCAGGTAAAGTTCGGTAACATTTTATTAAGTGGAGAAAATGTATACAAATGCTGAATCTAAAAATAAAGCCATAAGAAGCAGCTGTCTGTTTACAGTAGATTGTACAATATATGTCTGAAGCTGTGAATAGACAATAGATACTGTGGCCTATATTGACGCCTGTAGAGTCATTTGAAACACTGGTCCTCAAAGGGGTGCTTGAGTGTGTGCCAGGGAGTCCCCGGCAAAATGGGGAACAGTTTAATAACTTTAACACTTTTTTATACTTTGGATATTCAATAATGGCCAAGGTCACAACATCTCGCACAGAGATGCTTCGTGAGCTCAGATCTGCTATTTTGAAAGAGTCTGAAAAATCTTTATTTTTTAACACCAATATCTTATTGGGGGACTCTTTTCAGATGACAGTCCGCAACCCAATACAAGATGACAAGTCAACCACTGCGCTAAAGGCAGACAGACTCACCGACCGGCAGACTGAAACATGAGAGAAACGCAACTAAGGCAGGTATAGCTGGACATTCAGAAGGAGAGACTGAAACACAGACACAGAGTCAGTCAGTCAGTCAAATAGGGGCAGGGGGGAGGTTCAAAGGCAATGCGGTGAACATCAGTGTAGCGTCCCCTCTCACAATCGCCACATGACTCCAGGAACCTGCATTAGCATCACAATGCAAACTGCATTATCATCATCGCTATCGCCATTATCATGAAAAATGAAAATCATATTGAGTTTCAGACCAAAGCTTTCACCCAGTTGTGTTTTTCATAAAGGATTCACCCCTCTGGAATGCGGAGGTTACATCCCCTCTGGGGTCTCGATGCGCATGGAGTGTTCTGCCACTGAGACCTTTATGGTGCCACGCTATGACATGTTGTATAGGGCTACTTCTGAGCACATAGCCTGACAAAGCCATGTTTTCACAACAATCCAAATCCAGTTTCATTTTGAAACCTTGGGACCTATACTGAGAGAAGTAAGCTGAGAACTCCTCCCTTTCGCTGTCCATCACCCGGTTGTCAGACGCTTCACGGCTGCAGCATAGGAATGATGTTTGACTTGTGTTGTGTTGAACAGAAAAGCCAGAGCTCTGTCATTGTGGACAAGCACAGGGACAATGGGAGTCGGAGAGCGCGAGCTTGTTTTGGCCTTTTTTTGTTTGTTTTTATTTCAGCCGAAAAAGGGGCTTGAACATGCACGCCCTTTCTGCTAATTAAGCTGTTAGGGGAAGGGGCTGGTCTGACAGGGCCCTGCTTGGCAGGGAGGCGAAGAGTCAATGGGCCAGAGTTGAACAGGAGACATTTATGGGCTGCCTTAAGCCATTGTTTCCTCTCACCGAGGATCTTTTCAGGTCGGCCGCCTCTGTCTCGGTGACCTGTACAATGAGAAGAATGCCGCGGCAAGAAACCCCACGCTGGATACAAAGACCAGGCCCGCAGAATGAGAATTTCACGGCACTGAGCAGAAACCGCTGCTCTGCCAAGATTCCACGGAGAGCACTCGCTCGCTTCTTCTGCTCATGGATCATCTGGGATTCTACACAGTAAAACTCCTCAGTGATCATTTAGCTCGGCGTAAAAATGGGACAACATGTTTGGACCCATGATACTATCGTATCAATACGATACTCGATATATCGAGTATCCTATTTTACGGCGTGTGTGTTTGTGTTATGTGTGTGCAGCAAGAAACTGTATATATAACGGCATCTGTGTGTCTGAGCATGCAGTCTAGCGTCTCTCATGCACATATTTCTTACTGGCTGATGCAAATTCCATGTTTACAAAAAAAATCACAATATAGGAGAGATAAACTAGTTCAAGCCTGTAAATGAAATAAAGCTAGAAATTCTTAAAACCTCCAAATAAAATATTAACTTCATAAAATAATAATAAAGTGTGAAAAGTTTGCCTTTCATCAAAGCACTTTTCACATTGTACAACAGTATTAGTACGCTCATGAATGCCCAGATTGAGGCTTACCCAACTGTCCAAAACTTCCCCAGAATCTTCTCTGAAAGTTTGTCGGGCAGCAGTTGTTTGAGCCACCTGTTCCCTGCTACAGAAGCTCTCCCCGGAGATTAAGGCAAAGCTTTGGACGGCTTGCAGGAACGTCCCTCGAGCCTGTTTGTACGTGTGCATATCTGTGTGTTGATTTGTGTGTGTGTGTGTGTGTGTGTGTGTGTGTGTGTGTGTGTGTGCGTGTGTGCGTGTGTGTGTGGGGCTGTGTTTTATGTGTGACTCGCCTCCATTTGATGGCCGTCCAAGCATCTCTGTGCATACTTGGACAGTGTCTTTCAGTGGCAAAGACAGATCTATCCTGTCCCTGAGTCATGCAATTGTGTCGCTGGCTCACAGGCTGGTAGTCTGTGATCTGCAAAATTGTAAGACATTTATTTTTTATTCTTTTTTTCAAACCATGGTTTTCGACCGACTTAAAACAACCCATTTCTGTGTCAACACCACCTGCTTGTGTCTCATCCGCCTGCCAGTTTCTGCTCTCTTTAGCAGCCGCCATGTGTTGTCATAATGTAACTCCATTTTCCACAAAGTGTTGAGCGGCGCTTGCAGACGAGCCAGCACCTTGCACAACAAAGCGGCCCAATTATAGAGCCATTTATGTGTTTGTCAGGGGCTTCGGAATGGGCCACTGGCTTTCTCGGCGGCAGCCATATTGACGAGGTCAGGCCGAGCATCAGAAAAGGTGGGCTTTTCTTTTTTTTTTGTCTCACTTCAGTCAAAGACCCGAGGAAAAGAAAGAAAAGGAAGGGTGGAGGGGTGTAAAAAAAAGACAACTTTGTACTTTGCAAGTAACAGTTCGGGTTGTGCCCAGCCTCTCTGGCTGCTCTGCGGAGCACGGCAGCATGTGTTTCAGGGATTGTTCTGGAAGGGAGAGTGCAGAAACAGCAGGGAGCAGAAGACAAACAGGCAATTCGTGACTCATTAAACGCGGCGATGGTGGCCAGCGTGGCAGCGGAGGGGTGTGAGGACCCGCGTTCCAACCGGGCGATAAACCCCCCCCCCACCACCACCACCACCCCGTACCAGCTGGAGCGGGCATCTGTCAGCCGCACGCTGCTCCCCGCCACGCCACAGATTATAAGCGACAAGCCATATCTGAGTGGACCGGACGCCGCCGCCGTTCTCGAAAACCTAACACTTACATAACAGCCCAGATTGGCTCACAGGGGACTCGTTGGACCGGTGACACAAGCTTAACGTTGTAAAGTTACAAAGGTGTCGGAGCAGCCGGTCGACTCAGCCGGACGGGAGGGCAGGGGAGGAGGCAGAGCCAGTCCCAGCTCTCATACACCCTGGATGGTATATCACTAGCCAGAGCATGGCATGGTGTCATTTTGTCACAGGCAGCAGGTTGACAGGTTGGTGAGGAAGGTAAAGAGATGCCTTTTCAGTCAATGGAATTAAAAATGCGCCATGCTGTCTGAGAGATGACCGCTTACATCAATGTATATATTATTTATGTACAACAGTCTGTACCAAGGACCAGTGGGAAACATTTTCTAGCATTTCTGCACACCCTGACACAACACAGTAGAAAGTCACAAGTCTGTCTTGTGCATTACAGAATCCAGCCCTTATAATAAACTGTAGACCAGGGGGCTTCTTCCAGGCATGAAGCAGGGGCGTGCACAGATAGACACTAGGTGGTGCTAGAACACCTGCGCTTTTGCCCTCCGAACAGCAAAGTGCCCTTTTGAAAAGTTTATATTGTTTGTTTTTGTGCTTGTTTTATTATTTTATTTTTGATTTATACAGTGTACAGTATGTGACACATGGTGACATCGACAAATTCTGGATTAAATGCTTGCAATAGATTATTTATGCCCCAAAATCTAAAATCTCACACACTGTTAACTGGTTACACGCGCCGCACAAGGTGCCCTTTTTTCACTTGAGCACCTGCCCCTCAAAATGTCTGCGCACGCCACTGGCAGGAAGAATACTCTCAATAATATACTGAAAACCATCAATGGTTACAAAACAATTAAGACATTTTTAATATTTTTTGCATTTGGCTCTCAAGTGTACCAGTTGGTTACCAACTCTCCATCATTTATCTGAGGACCACCTTGAATCCCTTCAAGGACCACAGGTGGTCCCCGGCCCACTGGTTGAAAACCACTTTCTTATGGTATCAATACCATGCCATGTTCACGTCACTACTCTGTTACAGCTGGATCACCACCAATGTACAGTATGCTGCTTATCTGGTTGAAATGTCAGAGAAAATGCTTGAAAGATGAGAGGCTAGACCTGGCGTATTGTCAATATGTTTTCTGTATTAGACTATACTGGAACTGTGAGTCCCTAAAGCAACAACATCATACACTGTAAGCGTTCATTTAACTGAGAGTTTAAAAGGTGTGAACGTGCATATGCATGCAGTACTACTATGCAATGTTTAGGAGAACTACCAACAAGTAGCAGCCTTGGAAAGTCAAAACCCAGCACGACATTCTCCAGTGTTTTCAGCGGCTCATCCCTATGATCTTAAAACAATACAAATAAAAACAGAGAAGGCTAGCCTCTTGATGAAATAATGTGAAAACAAATAACAGATACATAACTCTAACAGCAACCGAACTTACGGCACCATGAATGCAAGCTAATCAAAACTCCACCATCGCCCGTAAAAGCGCGACATCAGCACAACTTTGCAATGAGGTAAAAGTTGTCTCTCACTGGAATTTACCGAGCCGCTAACTGCCTAATTAAACCATGAGAGGAGATAAATGCATAAAATATAGATAAGCTGGAGCCACTGCTCATAGCTCTATAACAGCCCCACACAGAGGAACAGGGAGAGGCCCCAGTCAGTAGAGAAACTAAACTGCAGCCCTTACCTCCTGACCCCACCCGCATTTTGAACGTTTCTGCTCTGCGTCACTCCATCATGCAAGCGGTAAATAAGACTGCCAACGTAAAAAATAAAAAAATAAAAACTGCCTGCCGTTCATTGGAACGTCTGTGTTAATGGTGCACTTCAGAAGCCCGTGGCACTTCTCAGGACTTAGGGACTGAGGCTTTAACAGTGCCACCGGTGTGACAGAAGGGGCCTCGCGCTCTCCTCGCCAGCGGTAGCTGCGGTTGTAATTCTGACTTTAGCTGTCTTTATGACTCCCTCTACTCGTTTCTCTGGAATATGAAAACATCAGCATATGGCCGCCGACAGCACCGAGGCTAAGGAGTCAATTTCCCCGATGCAACATTGGGACAGGGGTGACATTCACTCCCACACTACTACCCCCGTGGCTAGGAAAAAAGGACAGAGAAAGGAAGAGTGGGGAGGGAAAGGGTGTAAGAGCCTAAGAGGGGGGTAGGGGGTGGTAAGGAGAGAAATAAAGAGGCACTATGGGGAGAGAAGGAGACATCAGTATATGTGAGAAAGACAAACAAGAGTAGAACAACATCCAGAGACGTGGAGCAGACCAAGAGAGGAGAAGAAAGGCAGGGACAGATAAAGATGGTCTTATTTCCACTCCCTGCACCAGCAGGCCTTCACAGTGACTTTTAGTGTATGGTACAGTGCACAGTGTTTCATGTGGACGCCAGGAGCGCAGAATATGTCCGTCAGCTGCCAAAGGCTCCAGCTCTGCTCCTCTGAGCGCTCTTAAAAACCCGCTGTTTCACACCCATGAATTATGCTATTTATGGCCCTGGTTAAAATGGGCATTTTCTGGGCACACTGCATATGTGTCGCTGTGCATAGAGTGTGTGCGCGCGTGGACGAGCGCGGCCATGCCACGGCAGATGGGAGGCAATATGGCGTACCTCTGCCCAGACAGATGTGGCACAGAACATCACGGCGAGCCGCGAGAGGGATTGGAAACCTCAGGAACATCTGGACCTGTGGCAACCTTCACCCCCAGCCAACAAGCTAACTTTACCTAGCTGCTAGAAACCTGGGAGGAGAGGAGAGGAAAAGAGAATTTCTCTCCAAATTCAAACGCAAACATAACTCATGTCTACACTTTAAAACGCAAACAGGGCATCTTCATGTCCCATGCCCACTTTGATTGATAGGTGGGGAATTCCGCCCCCCTCGGTGAGGCCTGTCAATCAACTGATCTATGGTGTGGAGAGTTGAGGCCCTTCATGGGACTGTCACGGCCTGCTGCCCAGGAGAACGTTCCCACCATGCAGGGGGGCAGGCAGCCTCCCCCTCCATGGGATGGGCTAACATTAGAGGGGCAGCCTCCCCCTCCATGGGATGGAGCTAACATTAGAGGGGCAGCCTCCCCCTCCATGGGATGGGGCTAACATTAGAGGGGCAGCCTCCGGGGGATGGGATGGGGCTAACATTAGAGGGGCAGCCTCCGGGGGATGGGATGGGGCTAACATTAGAGGGGCAGCCTCCGGGGGATGGGATGGGATGGGGCTAACATTAGAGGGGCAGCCTCCGGGGGATGGGATGGGGCTAACATTAGAGGGGCAGCCTCCGGGGGATGGGATGGGGCTAACATTAGAGGGACAGCCTCCGGGGGATGGGGCTAACATTAGAGGGGCAGCCTCCGGGGGATGGGATGGGGCTAACATTAGAGGGGCAGCCTCCGGGGGATGGGATGGGATGGGGCTAACATTAGAGGGGCAGCCTCCGGGGGATGGGATGGGGCTAACATTAGAGGGGCAGCCTCCGGGGGATGGGATGGGATGGGGCTAACATTAGAGGGGCAGCCTCCGGGGGATGAGATGGGGCTAACATTAGAGGGGCAGCCTCCGGGGGATGGGATGGGATGGGGCTAGAGAGACAGGGAGAGATGGAATATGCAGTGGTGGAAAGTAACTTAATACATTTACTTAAGTACTGTACTTATGTACAATTTTGAGGTATTTGTACTTTACTTGAGGAATCCAATATACAGTTTTACTTTTACTTCTACTCAGCAAATATTGTACTTTTACCCCACTACATTTATTTGAAAACTTACAAGTTACTTTGTAGATTTTGATTATTATTACAAAACATACAGTACATTAATCACTTCAGCCCTATATACATTTCGATAATTTGAAAATAGCCGATCTACAAGTTAAGCTTGTAGATTGTTACATTTGAAAACATTAAATGGGATATTCTGCACAATTATTACTTTTACTTTTCATAAATTTGGAAGCCAATACGTTTGTTCAAGTGTGTCAAATTCCGGACATTTACTTGTAACAGAGTATTTCTATATTGCAGTATTGATAATTTTACTTAAGTAAAAACTGTGAGTACTTTTTCCACCACTGCATGGGGTTGAGAGACAGGGTGGGAGGGAATTTGCGAGGCAACACTGCTTGGGAGGAGGGTGGGAGAAAAGCAGACTGGACTGGCTACCACGCCTATACTCTACAGTATAGGAGGAAGGATTGGGGCAAGGCAGGGTTCAGATCAGAGAAAATGTGTATTAATCAGCTTAAACACATTATGAATTTGTTATTGTAACACAAGCAAGACACAGAGACAGGCCTTAAATTAAAAAAAGATTGGAATATCCAAATGATCTGAAACCAATTCCAAAATTGGAATCAGTGAATGTATGGTTGAGTCAGTTTGAAAAACAAGGCCCCCTCCTGTCAAGGCTGATGACAAAATGGAATTTTCTGCTATGGATTTCACGGATAATATTTAGCATTAGCTAAGACATAATAACATAACAGCCTGCAAAGCTCAATTAAACAATCACAGAACAATTTCACAGCAGAGCAGACAGCAGTTAATTAGCTGACGTTCCCTACCGGGAAGGAGGCAGAGATAGTTTGTTTGTATCACGTGCTAGTGTACAGCACAGAGGATAGCCAGTAGCCACTCAATATCAGTGGTGGAAGAATTACTCAACATTTTTTTAAAGTAAAAGTATCAATACTACAGGGTAGAAATACTCTGTCACAAGTAAAAGTCCGGAATTAAAAATTACTTGAGTAAAAGTACAAAAGTATTTAAAGTACCAAAAATAATCATTATGGGAATGTCCCAAATCAAAGATCTTTTGAAATGATCTACAAGCTTGTAGATTGCCTATTTTCAATTGTCCAAAATGTATAATAGCGCTGAAGTGGTTATTATATGTTTTGTAATAATCTACAAAGTAACTATAACTAGTAAAGTTTTCACCACTGCTTACACCACTGCTCAAGATGGCCAGGAGTCACAACAGGAGAGAGAGAGGGGAAGCAGTGAGAGAGACAAAATACTAGACATGCCATAGATAATACAAAGTGGGAAAAGGAGTTTGCAGTACATTCTCCCCAGGGGATTTATTTTGTTGCTAAGCCAAACGCCTCCGCTTCAACAAGCCTAAATGTGTCCATCAAGCTAAGATCAGAAACTGACATTTGGTGAAGGCATTCGCTATCATCTTTACTGGACACGCACACGCACTAATTAACCACACGAACCTTAGCATCCATATTCTGGGTATGTCAATAGGTTAATGTTCTGCAAAGCTCAAAACTTGTCACATTGCGATGCGTTGTGAACTAAATCCGTTATTTTGAATATGGATACTGACTGCATTATGCTAATGTTTCTGCTACCATACAGGCTTCACAGTACGAAATGTAACTTTTCCCTCCAGTCATGAACCTCTCTCCTTTTTCTCCCCACAATTTTGTTGCAATCTCCGCCAGGCTGGAACGGCCGGGTCCAGCAGATTGGTTTCGCCCCAGTCCGTCTCTCTGTGTGCAGCCAATCTCAGGCACCACTGGACAGATCGGCATGAAACTTTGCATGAACACTCACTCAGTAGGCCAAGGAAGAACCTCCACCTCAAACTTGCTATAACAGGCCAAACGTGCTATAGCAGGCCTTGCATCATAGGTTGTGCAATCGCGTTTTATTCAACACCCTTTTTGCCCAAAACACACAAATAGGCACACATTATCTCTGGAGTCACGTGATCAACATGTATCAGTCAGATTTGTCATATTATTTTCCAAATGGCTATGAATGGTTTCCAAGAATTGTGGGAGGGGCCCTTTTTTTTACCAAAAATGTCTACCCCAAATTTGAATCACACATTGAGGGGCCTCTAAACCACACAGAGACTAAAGCAAATGTACTTCCACCCATATGGATGCCACACATGCCATGCTACAAATGTCACTGTAATTGCCTTCCCAATGTGTGTGCAGGGCTTATTTCGTATAAAACACCATACAGTACCATGAACACAACATCCAACAACAGTGATAACCAAATTGGAATCGCATGTTGAGGAGTTTCGATAGAGCACACCTCCAAAGGTGCCTTCACTTCTGCCCATAGTGTGTCAACACAAACAGTTGTACCATTGTGTCTGGTGGCTGCACCCCACAACTAACTGACAGCCCTGGGACCTGGGTATAGGTACTGCAATCGGGCCTGGTGGATATCTGTTCTCAAGGGTTTGGGGTGTATATACAACTAAAGGAATGTTGCACAAGTATCCCCAACTAATAGACTTAAGAAACAGAGACGGGCACGTTTTGTCATTATCCTTCAATGATCCCGGCCTTAATTAATAATGAGTCAATCAAACAATGCAGTATTTATATTATACTGTAAATGTCAAAAGCCACATGTGGACATACTGTAGGTTAAAGGGGTTTACATGTACGTACCTTACAGGATTACTTCCTGATTGAATAGTATTAAAACTGCATTAGACTAAGCTATTGACCATATTCACACTGCAACCATTACTCATGAAGTCAATCATACTGGGGGTTTGCTAATCAGCATGAGCTTTCCTTTAGGTTCATTTTAAATCATCACATATCAATTTGGCAGCGGAAATATATTAATCATCACACTGCTTATCAACATGAAAATAATCCAATAATTTATTATTAAAACTTTTGTCGTTTTGTGCATACACACAATTCCACACGTGTGTATATTGTATTGTTTTTGCCATGTCATGAGGGCTGTCCGGCCAGAATAAGAAGAGACATATGTTGGACAGACCAGTACCCAGATGTCTGTCTGTTCACACACAAAACAGACAATATGGACTTTCCCTGGTCTCATTTCAAACCATATTATTATCCTTCACTCAAGCCTAAGCAAATCAATGCATATATATATATATATATATATATATATAGTGGACATGTCCCCCCACAACTGTGTTTCCAGGTTCCTGAGAACCTTTGGAACCCACACATAGAGAGAACCCGGGGGGCAACGCATGCACACCTTCCTATGCCCCTCTCCCTCTCCTGACTCTTTGAATAATTAGTGATGTGTGTCAATATTGCGGCCCATAGTAACCATATGGTGGGTGCAGGCAGACAGGCCATTGTTGGGAGCTGTGAAATATTGTGTATCCCTGCGAGGGCTGGAGCCAGCGGAGGCAGGAAGTGTTGTCGGGACTGACAGGGACATTGTGCGCCTGAATGGGCAAGTCCTCCATGGCAGGGAGCACCGCGGACCCAGACAGAAAGTCTTGACCCTGGCGAGAAAGCCTGATTAGGCATGGTGCTGCAGGCCTCTCCTCCATGCACCCCCACCCACCCTCCTCTTACCAACCACAACCCCCTCACCACCGGGAAGCCAATACAGAACACAACTAGGCCTCTCCTATATAGAAAGAGAACGTGACGTCACATCATTGAAAGTAATAGCTGAAAACCTCGCAAGATGGCGCCACCTGTCCATTGTGCCACCAATCCATTGAACTCAATGGGCAGGGGCAGGGCGGTCGCTGGTTCAAAATATTTATGTCAGGGATGGAGAGGAGAGCAACAGTAGCTTTCTTCTGGCAGGAGTTGCAAATAAAAGTGTGTGCACAACTGCAAAATCCTGCATTCTGAGAGTGTACAAATAGATTAACTTGGAATAGAACAAAGCTCTATATGGCACCATGTCGAGGATTCTCACTCAGATAAATGTATTTTCTTGTCTCTCAGTGGTCCCTAGTCACCATTGCACTTGTCAAAATGTGTTAAAAGTACACAGTACAATGAGTGTCTTACTGTAGCCTACATGTGGTGTGAACAGGACAGATTGGAAATGAAGGTATAGGCTTTAGTTTCATGGTCCTGAGATTACCACAGCATAATTACACAAACACATTAGTTCAGATGTAATAGACAAGAGGCTAACATTACCCAGTCACATTATCAAGCTGTGAGATGCAGGAGGGCTAAGCAACGACTGTATCCCAATGGCCTGTGATGCCTTCAAATGACTATCATTTCCCCAACAAATATACAACTCTTCACCAGTCTTCAAACATTTACATTCAGCCGTTTTGTCCAGAAATAACAGGTTTTTGAATCAGATATGCAAGTGATTCTACAGCCAGGATTTCACAAATTCTGGAAGAGCATTACATTGCATAGATAACAGAGGTGACAGTTGTAATTAGCGATGTCTGATATTATCGGCCTCCCGATAATAATGGCCCAATATTTTCATAAAAATGTAATATCAGAAATGATCTTTATTGGTCTTAATTAATTTCTCCCAAATTTATGATGTTTATTTTTATTTGGAAAACCTTACATTTGGAAATGCATCCAGCAGGGCATCACAATAACATTAGGCATACTTTTGTGTTAATTCCACAACCGCATATATCGGCATTGGTTGATATTGGTATCGGAAATTAGGAGTTGGGCAATATCGGGATATCGGCAAAAAGGTCAATATCGGACATCCCTTCCCTATAGTTGTAATTATGTAAACACTAACAAAGTTAAATATATATCACACCAGAGAGAGCCAGCACCCTCCCCCCCCACCCACACACACAAAAGTATTCTGAGATATCAGTTGAGATATGACCTATCTTGCCAAATTGTGATATCCAAGAAGATGCCATCTTTTACTTTAATTAAAATACTCAAATAAGCTCTGAAGTTTATATATCCCCCCAAAACTGAACATACTGAGTTCATCATATTTATTAATAAAACCTTTCATAGTGGTGAATTGTTATCGAGACTGATTCAGCGCCGTAAGAACGAACATGGACAACTTTAACTCAAGGCGATACATCCGTTTTAATTCACCATCGGTAAATGTGACTGTGGAGAGTGGTGATATGTTTCAGATTCACCGCCCCCTGGTACTCTAAACCTGTGGTTCCCAAACCTTTTAGCTGGAGACCCAAAAGAGAAATGTGATGTCTCCTTGAGGACCCAAACTAGAGAAATGTGATGTCTCCTTGAGGACCCAAACTAATGAAAGTAGCAGATGATTGTAGATCTGCTATACTTTCATTAGTTCACTAACAGATCGGTCATTTTCACTACTTTTTAAACGCTTTAATTATTTATGAAATACTTTTGAATTCATTTAATTGATGACATTTTTTGAGTTTTCATATTTTACATATTTTACACATTTAATGGAAGACAATTTTTTTTTTTATATTTATTTACTCTCGACCCGTAAACATTGGGAGACTGTAGCTATACTCCATATGAACCACACATCGCTCCATCCCGTCTCTCCATCCGCTCCTCTCCTCCCCTCTGCCAATTATCCCTCTGTCAGTCTGTGGCTCTTTGTAGTCTAATAAAGGCGTTGTAAATTGATGCCCAACCCGCCTTTATCCCTCCGATAATGCACGACAATTAAGGCCCATGTCTCTTTGCTCAGGCCTTTGAAGGCTCACAATGCAGGCTGGGACGGCAGAGAAGCCAGACACAAGTTAACTGGCAACAGACACAGATATATACGCACGCAAGCACACACACGCATGCACGCACACACAGATGCGACCACGCACAAATACAGTACGGACGGACAAGCATACATGAGTGCATGTGCACACACACACACACACACACACACACACACACACACACACACACACACAAGGTACTTGCACACAAACACTTGAAAAGACCACATGCGTACAATGATCATTAATGTACGCATCTACATTGTTTAGAGATACAGCCATACATATACTGTGTCATGTACTCATTGTACTGTAAGAATGCACAGACTTATGCACAAGCACACTCATTGTTAGCACAGCAAATGTCATACAGCAAATCTAAATTCAAAGTCCTTTGCACGTCTGCGGTGCTTGCAGACAAAGGCGATCTTCAGGCTAACAATGCGTTAAAATAACACACCCTATGGGATCAAGCAGGCCCTTGGTTCAGTCCTGTCACTTTGTCCACAATCAGTGTTTGAACCATCACCATGATTTATATGTCTATACTGACCTGCTGTCCAGCCTCTGAGGGCCTCAGGCCAATCACTGCACGCATGCAATATATTTATATACTTGAGAGGACAGCATTTTAACTGTTTACCATTTTAACCCTATATAACCTTAAAGCCTGAGTTAAACTTAATTATGCGATGCATTGTGAGCGAAACGAGTACTGTTACAGCAGATTGGCTATTGTTGGTGACCCTCACGCAACTCCAACATCTTTTTCAACCATAAAAATAAAACAACCATTTATTTTGTGATGACCAGGAATATTGGCCTTGCAATGTCAATTTCTCAATTTGTACTATACTTATACATTTAGCACACACACACACACACACACACACACACACACACACACACACACACACACACACTCTCTCTTCTTCGATTCCGTGTGTGTCCAGCCTCTGCGGTTCTGTTGAGGGCCTGTTGACCTGATGGTGTGTCTGACAGCGAAAGGTCGCGGTGGGTTGAAGGTTGGGGGTCGTTCCCACTGCCTGACCGCTCTACATCTCCTGGGTAAATGATTGCCCTCCCTTCCTCCCGCCCTTAAGCTAACAAGGCATTGTAGTGACTGCTAACATTAAGAGGGGAAATGGAGGGGATGACATGTCAGTACGCCCACACAACCCTGAGGGGGAAAACACACACACACACTGTACATAGGTGCACACACACACACCCCCCCCCCCCCCCCCCAGGTCTTGTCCCTCGGGGCAATTACAGAACGACACCTCTAACAGGAGAACACATAAAAATGTCACTTTTAGTGACAATACTGACTTCTTGAGCCCTAAGGTGCCAGGTGCGGACCTGTGTTTTGAGAAGAAAAACGGTTCAATTTGAGCCAATACTTTCTTATAGGAAGAGGATTATTATTTTTATTTTATATTTCATGGAAAAGACTAAATTGTTTATGAAATGTTTGATTACATTTTCAGCCAAATGCGATGAATCATAATATGTACTTGGGCTATCACAGAATTGCTCACTGAGAAGAAGGCATAATTACCATGCAGCAAAAATAAAAAATAGAAATGCTTCAGCAAATAAAACATTTAAAAAACACAGTATGATGTCTGTAAGAATGTTTGAACATGTCTTTGTACTTTTATTTGTTTATAGAATTATGCTTACTACTGTATGCTGTATTCTCTATTGTCGGGCGGAAACGTTGTGTTTCAGTAAATGAAAAAAGTGTTCCAATGAATGCATCATTTTGTCAAAAGTTTTAAAAAAATAAAATTAATTATGAAACCCATAATCAGACTAACTGTATCCACTCTCAACCTGGCATCCCTATTTTGGGCATGTCATCATGCAAAAACATATTTTACTAATACTAAAAGCCACTTTCATATAATGAAACAATAAAATAGGGCATCAATTTATGGAAGAACTGAAGAAAATGGAGATACAAGGTCCTGCCCGACATCAACAACATGCAACTAGGATTTGAACAATCATAGAACTAGGCAAGGGTGAAGGAAGGCTGTAGACACAAAGTAATTTAAATCCAGAAACGGTCCCTGAGGGATTTGAACTGAAAAAGGTGTAACTAGCTGTGTGTGAGATGTGTTACGATGCAGGTGAAACAGTAGGTATCAGTGGCCTGTTGTTGCGAGGTGTTTGACAGAAGAGCTGAGCAGAGAGTATGGTACAACTGGCTACCACACAAAAACTGATGCTTAACAAAGTAGTAAATAGAATAGAATACCAGCACTCACGTTATATCCAATAGGATTCTTGTTTATTTAAATAAATAGAAAAATATCCCCCCAGCAGCAAACAACACATGGACGTTTCGGCCCGGAGGCCTTCCTCAGCGTGTGTGCAGGTTTGCTGCTGGGGGGAAATTGAAAAATAAACAAGAATCCAATTGGATATAATGTGAGTGTTGGTATTCTTTTCTATGGACTGCATCTACCAGAACTGTGCACCCGTCACATAATTACTTTGAACTATACTCAACTGAGTGCTTGCTTCTCTTCCTTTTTGACAAAGTAGTAAACCAGAAAAATATAAATCTGTACTTCGAGAAAAACATGCAGAAAATTTGACCCATTCTGACGTTGCCGGGAGCTGGGGTGGCATTTTTACAATATCTTCTGATAATGTCACAACATGAGTGACATTGTTTCTCTGATTATGTCCAATTTTAATTAATTAATATTTTTAATATACAACATAACATTAATATACTGTATACAGACCACACACACACACACACACACACACACACACACACACACACACACACACACACACACACTATATTTTTATCACAGATCCACACCGATAATGAACTCCCAGTTGACAAACATAAAGTGAACTTGGATAAAAGCAAGGTAACATTATCCTTACTGTTCCCTGATGAACAAACACTAACAAACCCTGCAGGCTCTCTCTATCTAACTCTTCAAAACTCTCACTTTTCTCTCTCTCGACTCGATCTCATACACACAGTCGCACGCACACACACACACACACACACACACACACACACACACACACACACACACTAACTCAGCAGTAGTTACCTGGGAGCCAGGACCCTGGTGAGTGAGTAATGTTGCTGGAACAAAAGGCCTGACAGCAGAAGTGTGGAGAGAGTGATGAGAAGCCCCGCTACGCTGCTAGCTGGCCTGCCCTCGGAGCCTCCTCTTTGGGCTCTCTCTTTCAGCCCCGTGCCCCCCCCCCCCCCGGGAGGCCCCAGAGTCCCGGAGAAGCCGGTGACTGGTAATCTCACTAACAAATATTGTACTTATGTAAACCATGTGACTTCATGTGATCCATGAAAGGAAAAAAAAAAAGATCAATTGTGATTTGAATATGATCAGTTTCCAATAATTGCATCATACCCTGTGCTGCAGATATAATGCAGTTCTTAATTTTGCAATCTGTATAGATTGCAAAATTAGAGTCAAAATGGACATAATTGTGACTTGTGAGTATGTCCTTCAGTATATCGTTCACAAACGAGGGAAAAAGTGTTAAAATAAGTGTTATTCCCCCTGGAATCATTGCTAACTGTTCAGGAACAGGGGTCAGGGGTCACCCTGTCTTTACAGCTCTTTAGTAAACAGAACATACATTTTCAAGTCAGGATATACTATTTACATCCAATCAGGAGTGAGAAACTCATACTGTACATCACAAACATGAAATTGGAAGAAAGATAATGAGCAGACAAAATTGGAACTGGAACACTATAAAATGTAAGCTCATGATAATGCTTAAATTTTGCTTAAATTGTGACGTGGTGTAAGTTACGTTTTTTTTAAAATACTTTGTGAACGCTTAAGACCCAATTACAATTACATTTCAGAGGCAAATATTTTTTACTAAACTACAATTAGGCTATTTGAAAACTTTAGTTGCTAGTAAAAGTAACTGGTAAATGATACATTAACCAGGCCTTTATATACTTTGGCTAATTGAAATCTATCGATCTACAAGCTCACAATGTGCATAGGGGTGGCTCAGGGGTAGAGCGGCTGGATGGCAACCGCAAGGTTACCAGTTGGAACCCTGTGGGCTCCCCCAGAGTTAGTGTCCAAGTGTCCTTGAGCAAGACACTGAATCCCTAATTGCTCCTGATGTGCAGGTTGGTGGTTTCCGCCGCCATCGGTGTATGTGAATGGGTGAATGTAATGCACAAAGCGCCTTGGATAAAGGCCCTATATAAATGCACCATTTACCAGTGATTTGTGAAATCGGACATTCTGCATGAGTACTTTTACTTTTGGTACTTTAAGTATATTTTGATACTTTTGTACTTTTACACGTGTACATTTTGAATACCAGACTTTTACTTGTTTCTACATTGCAATATTTGATACTTTTACTTAAGTAAAACATTTGAGTACTTTTTTCCTCCACTGGTTAGGTGCAACATGTCTTTGAGTCCTAACCTCTTTCCCAGCCCCACCGTGTTGCCAGGGTGAATGTCATGGTGACCATGGGATCAGTTGAAGGCTCAGAGGGGAATCCGGCTGTGACAGGGTGTGTGACATGATACACGACAGTCAGACGCCATGACAACCCCGCAACAATGCTACTGATGCAGCCATCATCACAAGCAAAGTGAATGGACAGTCAGAGAGGTGGGAACAATGTTATTCCCAGTGGTAAATATAGAGGTGCGACAAAGGCTTGTCCCACTCTGGACTTGGCTTAATTTTAATATCTGGCCTGTACATGTTCGGTTGAACATTAATAATGGCATATCAAGATTTCATAGACCAAAGATTATCATTCTCTTATTGTCTATATATCCACAGCCTCTGATATTTTAGAATGTAAAGAAAAAGAAAATACAAGGTCAGATAGCTATCCATATATTCATTATTATGTGATAAATCAATACCTGCAGTATCTGTACAACATCCAACAATAATCATCAAAACACAACAGTACGAAATACGGCAACCATTATTGATATATTAGTTTATCTAAACGTATTCAAAACAGTATAGCAAATTTCTAAAAGAAGAGAAGAGAGAGAGAGAGCATCAAACAATCTCTATAGAAAATGCCATACAAAAAGAGTCTCTCTAGACTATATGGCAGTCTGGAATCTGTACTGTATGCAACTCCATTAGGCTTATGCTGCCATCATGTGGTCTTGTGATGAAAGGAAAAGTCATTGTTGTGGAGCAGTGGAGCTCAAATCAAAAAGTAACCTCTTCATAGCTAGAAAGTGAGTTCTCCTTCATTTCCAGCAATCATGACTTCAATGTGTTCTGTACCACCAGGAAATACAAACAGCTAGAGATGTACGGATACCAATTTTGATATCCGATATAAATTACAATACCCATAACATGCGAATCGGTCGATACAGAGTACCAATCCGAGACCTGTGTGTAATTCAAGAAAGAAATCTAGGACGGTGGTTCTCAAAATGGTGCCCAGGGACTCTTAGGTTCCTTGAGGGGGTTCCAAATGAACCCTTACAGGTCTGTTAACTCTGAGTGTACACATCTGTACACTCTCAGAGTTATGGTGGTCCTTGAAATTAAATCGTTTGAGAACAACAGATCTAGGAATAACTAAAAAGCGCAGCTACAAGGTAGTAAAATAAAGTAAATTAATAATGTAAATAGTACAGTATACTATGAAACAGTAGTGCAACATCAACTGAAGTATTCAAAAAATATTACTAAAAATGAAATATCATCATGACGTGGTATCGTTTTGGCATAGACTGGAAGCTCCCCCCCCCCCCTTCAAAAGACTGACTAAAACCAGATCAAAATTTGCTGTCAAAATAAACACTAGCTGCAGGCTGAAGGAGCATTTCCCACATTCACAGATTTTGCGCCCCTATGATAAAAAGTGTAGTAAGGGGACTGTGTGAGCCCATAAACCATGGCTGTAGGCATAACAATATTTCCTTCTTCCTGATATGTTGAAGGTAGGCAGGGAATCGGGATAATTTTTTGCTAAATGTTCATTCTTAACGTTCATTTAACGTAGATGCTGGTGAGATAGATGCATGCATATGAGACCAGGGATGGAGATTGTGTGTGTGTGTGTGTGTGTGTGTGTGTGTGTGTGTGTGTGTGTGTGTGTGTGTGTGTGTGTGTGTGTGTGTGTGTGTGTGTGTGTGTGTGTGTGTGATTTACTTCCTTGGACTAATGGCAGCTGGCAAAAGAAATGTAGTTTTATGAGATTATCCACCATGGACAGAGACTCACTCTTCTAGATGGCTTGCCTCCTCTAGACATTCTAAATGTTGCACTCCACTGCCAAAACCTGATGTATTGCATTTGCAGCCACTATACAGGCCCATGACACTCGGAGCTAGACTCAAATCACAATTGTAAAAGAGCTGATATCCTATCATGAACACAAATGGTCATTAAGACAAGCAAGACACAAGACAAGCTTGTTCTGAAGGACACAAATTAGTTACCAGTCAGTTTCAACACAAATCGCCCTGCAGTTGCACTATGGACTGAGTGAGCCATTTCAGAACCAATATATGGACAGCACCATAGCAGTATACTGTAGCTACTACTACTTACACATTGAGCTGCTGATAGATAGGCTATTTCAGGACGGGCACAGGTCAGGTCTAGTCATGTCAGGCAATGACATGAATCCAGAATGACAGAATGCTGCTGCGTTCACACTGGCATGATGCAAAAGATTCAAAGATGCAAAGCTACACTTTGTATTAGCTGAAGTTGAAACCAGCCCAACTATTCTTCATGTCGCTTGCATTGAAAATGAATGGTAGACTGTATCTTGTATCTACCCGTGTGAAGACGCAGCACAATAAGCTAAACACTTAACCCACACTGTGACTGACTAGACAAGTATGCAAACAATAACCAATCAGACCAGGCGGTCTACAACACGTACGTAGGCCTACAGCCACCAAGCTGTTTTCTCCCGAAAACGTCAAGATAAATAACCAGTATGATATCTATGATTTAAATCACAAATATTGAACATGAAACTTACCAAAGATGTTTTCATCCAGTAGCTGCCATGTTTAATTCAACCGAGCAATACAAAAATAGCCTAGCTACAATGGAAGAGTGTCCTATGGAAAAAAAAACCCCAAACAAATCTGAATGGAGTGTCACTTCCTGCCTATAAGCACTCACAGCATGGGCTCAATCCCATTGATTAGGGATGACACTATAGGACCCCTTTTCCACCGGTTGGTTCCCAATGGGAACCGGTTCAGTTCTTTTTGGTTTTTAGTCCATGAGCCAGAGCTCCAAAATGTGTGGGCAAACTATACCCTATATTAAATTGTTTATAAGATCAATACAAGTAAATTAATACATGATAACCCTTCCACAGTAGTAGCTTTTATTTATTTTTATTATTTTGCATATTTTCCTACATAATGCCTCATTTGCATATTTAAACATGTAAAATTTGTAATACAATAAATCATTGTCTTCGTGTAAGTACTCAATTGGGGAAGTTTAATGGTGATAACAATCTAATATAGGTATGGTTTTGCACACTCAATTCATAATTGGACTACCAAAAATAACTGAACCGGTTCCCACTGGGAACCAACCGGTGGAAAAGGGGCCAAGGTGTGAATGGTCATTGTCCTATTTTGTCTTCTTTAAAGTGCTGTAAACAGTGCAATTAAATTAAGCTATATCACAGACAATATTCAACACCAGCACCATTTTCATATAGCAGAAACATGTCAAGGACTTATATGTGGTGTGTTTGGGATTTTATAGCAGACCTTCCTTTCATCACTTAAACCCACTTTGTTCTTATAGCTAGGCGGGAAATAGAGGTGATAGTTCAGTTGGTGATAGAAGCATGAAATTTGGTACAGATGACCTTTATATGACCATAAGCGATAATCAACCTCGGGCCACGCAAAATTCCTCCATTTTCCAAGATGGCCGCCAGAAATTGCATAAATGAACATCTGCTCATGGTTAATCCACAGTTGGCGATACAAGCAACTGGAATTCTGCATGGCCCGAGGTTGATTATCGATTAGGGACATATTAAGGACATCTGTGCCAAAATTCATGCTTGTATCGCCAACTGTGGATTAACCATGAGCAGGTGTACATTTATGCAATTTCTGGCGGCCATCTTGGAAAATGGAGGAATTTTGCGTGGCCCGAGGTTGATTATCACTTATGGTCATATAAAGGTCATCTGTACCAAATTTCATGCTTCTATCACCAACTGAACTATCACCTCTATTTCCCGCCATATGTCCAATTGCAAACTGGCGGCCATCTTGGAAAATGGAGGAATTTTGCGTGGCCCGAGGTTGATTATCACTTATGGTCATATAAAGGTCATCTGTACCAAATTTCATGCTTGTATCGCCAACTGTGGATTAACCATGAGCAGATGTACATTTATGCAATTTCTGGCGGCCATCTTGGAAAATGGAGGAATTTTGCGTGGCCCGAGGTTGATTATCGATTATGGTCATATAAAGGTCATCTGTACCAAATTTCATGCTTGCATCACCAACTGAACTATCATCCCCATTCCCGCCTAGCTAATAGTCCAAAACGTACTATTTACAGTTGCAGCCATTTTTAAAACTGGCGGGCCACCTTGAAAAAATTTGAATTCTGCGTGGCCCGAGGTTGATTATCGATTAGGGACATATGAAGGACATCTGTGCCAAATGTCATGCTTCTATCACCAACTGAACTATCGTGCATTGAAAACAGCTATTTCCCGCCTAGCTAGACAACGTGAGTCTGGCCTCCGTGCATGTACGTGATCGTTTTTTAATTTACTTCAGGTGGCTGAATTAAACTGCGTTCGCGTTTGCACAATTTACTGTTTAACCCGTCGTGTAAAATAACCTAAATCTCACTATATCCTATACTAAAAAGGAAAATAAGGATAAGGACATTTAACACGATGTGGCAGAATTCCCCAAATCATTATTTGACTGAAGGCCAGCTGCCTTGGAGTCTTGGACACAGTTGCATTAAAGCAGCAACACAGACACAGTAATTGGCTAAACACGGTATAACGTCATACGTGCTTTGACATTTTCAAAAGTTGCCCTTCTTGCTTTGTGATTTTTTTGCCAGGTGAAGCCCAAGCCTGGGGCCGAGGCTAAGAGAAAATAGGCCAGGCTAAGGCTTCACCTGGCAAAAACAACCACAATATGAACAATTTGAGTGCAAATGCTTCTGCTGCATGTTCTGACTACAACCCCAAACCATAACCATGATTGAGTTTGTATAAAATTGTATTTATTAAACAGCATACATGATTAATTAATAGGAATCGGTGCATTATTAACATTATTTAAAGTGAAGACACTAGATTAATTTGGGTTTACTGCATTCCTTGACCACATCATTTGCCAGCACAGTCTTCTGGTCCAGTCCGTTCCTCGCGTTGCCTTTCACAGTGCAGTTTGACTACAGTGAACTAGAACTGACAGCGGCTGACTCCTCTTCTTGGGAACACTAAAGACAGTGTGATACAAGACTGTGAACTTGTGTCTAATGGTACCATTATGACAGAAGAGTCCCATAAATTCTGCCCTTTCACCTGCTTCACATGGTTATTCTATGGAATTCCAAGGATTCATTGACACCTCAAATCTAAACGCCACATGGTCCACTTATCTGATCTCTTAATTCTTGCCCAAAGTGATGAAAATGCACAGAGGACAATGATCCCCAATAACCAACCCTTCATGCCGCCCCATCAGGATAGACAGTGATGAAAACGCCATGGCCGTTTCGTTGGTTGTCAACAGAAGGGAGGGAAGGGCCGGTCTGAAAGATCCGGTGGAAGGAAGGTTGTGGAGTTATGGTCCACAGTACAGCAACAGTAAATAAATATCATTTTTTGCAGTAGGAGACAAGAGAGGTGGGGGGTTGTTATTTCTTGATGACTTCCTCTTTCAGCTTCTCGGCCAGGTGTTTTCTCTTCTGGAGCTTCTTCCTCTCCTCAGCAGTGATCTCCTATGGAGATGGAGGACAGGGAAAACCAGTCAAGACACAAACAAGAGTCTCGCCTGCCGAACTGAGCTCCTCTGAGCCTCATCACTAGTTGATACTGGGATGCATAGAGAAGACCACTGAAACAAACACGCACAGGAATGGCCCAGGTAGCACACAGAGCAGCTCAACAACTTTTCAATGCTGTTTGCTAGTTTTTAGCACCCTGAGCACTACAACAGTGCAAAGTCCTATTGTAATGCAAGGAATTACTATTGCTTGTCCAAAACAATAGCATTTCCAGGGGCCTAAAGCGCTCACATCAGAAGTGGTGAAAGATGTATAATTTCCTTTGACTCTTGGTGGGGAAAAATGGCTCAATGGCACCTGCTACAAAATGTCAAAAATGATGTAGTAAAAGTTATCAAAAGCTTGTGTTTTCATCAAATAGTGTGGCTGTGGTGAAGCATTGAATGTCCACAATTCGATGTGTTACAAAGTGCTTTGTAACACAAAACTTCACATCATGAAGAGTAGTGCCCTGAATACATCTACAGTAGGTGGGGGGCTAGGGGAGGCTTTAGCCTCCTCTGGTGGAGGCTTAGCCCCTCCGATGCCCCCCTTCCCCACAAACCCAATTGACTGACTAGCCTCCACTCTAAATAGCCAGCCCCCCCCCATAGAGTTCACCCCAATCAGAATTTTCTGGAACCGTCACCCACAACCCTAGTCATTTTAGTCATAATTGCAACAGCTGTCTTCTGAAAACCAAAGCTTGAAGATTTGAAATAACTGAATCATTTTTCATTCACCGAAAACTGTCTCCGAAGTCTGTTACTCCCCAGCAGTAGAAATTAGGTGGCTCAGCTTTTCTCCTATCGAAGATGGACACTAGGTTGGTAACCAACAAATTAGGTAAGACGTAGAATGCCAACTCCAAGCATTTTATTCTAGAGACAAGTGGACTCAATAGAGCGCCGCAGTCCCCGCCCCCTTTCAGAAAAGCGAGTGGCCCAGGAAGTGAAAGCCCCATGCATTCTGCCATCGGCACTTTTAATATAATTTATTTAAAGACGGTTACGCCGCGGACAAAGCCAATTCGGATCGTGACGAATCATGACAATGAACACAATATTTTGGGACGATCAAATCATTAGAAAGAAGAAAAGAAAGTCAGGAGACAACACTATTTGTTTTATTTTTCGTCTTATAAATTATTTGATCGGCCCAAAATATTGTGTTCATTGTCATGATTCGTCACGATCCGAATTGGCTTTGTCCGCGGCGTAACCGTCTTTAAATAAATTATATTAAAAGTGCCGATGGCAGAATGCATGGGGCTTTCACTTCCTGGGCCACTCGCTTTTCTGAAAGGGGGCGGGACTGCGGCGCTCTATATCACTGTTCTGTTTGGACAGTGTCACACTCATTTTGGAGTGCCTCTTTGGAGGTGTACTGGATACATTTACATGCCACTTCATGTGATAAGAAAAGCTTTACATATACAAATAACTTAACATGGGATACAGTGAAAAGGAGCCAACATTCTTTACACTTCATGGAAAAGCTGTGGATTGTCCTAATAAGGAGAACTTTTTCTACAGGGAATTGTACATTAGTGTTAGAAGTGTGTGGGAGTAAGTCAGAGGGAGCAGCAAAAAAGCTAATTACAGCAGCACTATAAAATAGGTGACACATGTGCATGTCTACATTTCACACAATCTTCACACTTCTAATGAAGCCTGCTTCTGGACGAAGTTGAGAACCCATAGAGCTCCATTAGAGTGCAAAGCCTGTGCTCATAGAACTACAGTACGCAACTATAGTTATTCACACCACTCCAAAGCAGCTGGGGGGTCACCTTCTGTTTTGGAGGTGGGGCAGCATGTTGTGCTGGTGGCGGAGGTGGGGTACAGACCCCATTCTTCTGGGTCTGGCCCATTGAGGCCAAATGACAGGCAGGGAGAGAATGCAGAGCAAGAACCCAAAGCAAGAAATCAAAATAAGAATGACAAGCTGGGAACAAAATATTAGTGCGACAAGAGATAGAAATCAATTGTAATCTAGAATGATATGAAATTAAAAGAAGAAAAGAAAAAGACAGAAGCACCACACAAATGATATACATATTTGAGTGAAAGTAAAAGTTAAATTAAAATCAGGGATTGAGCCTGTGGCTGTTGTGTTGTAATGTATTACTGTATGCCCTGTTGACTGTTACCTGTACATTTCAAAATTTAGCTAATTGAACGTTAATCAGTACAAAAGGTGGGTTAAGTGGGTGTGTGGTTACATTTAAATATGTACCGGTAATTGTTTATTACTGCTAATTTTAAGCTGGATAAAAACCTGATTTGTTTCTACCCATTGATATTTTTGTACCCAGTCCTATCTTCATATGCCGACGGGAGTGGGACCAAGTCCCACAGCTGCAGTGAGTGGGAGGTCACAGACGGGGCTGGTGTGAGAGTAGTTGGGTCATATATAATAAACCTTCAATCCTCTGCATTTGTTAGCTAGCTTTTACATTAAAAATTAATAAAGTAAGCAATCAGCCAGTAACTGTAACAGCTTTATCAAAATGGAAAGAGTAAATAGTTCTGTTAATAGTTACAGTACCACAAAAAGTAGTTGCATTACAGTAACCAATGCATTACTTTGGTTAGATATGCGATTGTCTACCAGTATTGGGAATACTGCTAGACAATCACATATCTTTTCTCGGGTCAGCAGCTGCTTAATTTCACCTGACACCTGAGGCGTTTCAACCGGGAGGGCATATGAACACGCACGAGGAACATGGTATCCCTTCAAACCTGCTCCTTGCTGAACAGGCGCCCTTACAAACCTACAGGAGTTGCTGCTAGTGCAGTGGCAGAGAACTTCCTCCCTTGCCGGCTTCCCAACCACGAACACAGACAATTGCGTTTGTTTTAGCTGGAGGCCCCGTGGACGACTCTAACCCCAATTGACATTTACCCGGTAACTATGAATTCTAACAGTATTATACAAGTACAAGATCCTGTGGTGGTATGGATATGGCCTGGATACAGCGTGCTCAATTCGCTTTGACTTTAATCAACTGCTTTTCTTTGTTTCTCATTTTCTATAAAAGGTTGCTGTATTTACCGGGATAGCAGGTGCTGCTGTAGGGCTGACAGGCTGTGGTTCTTCCGCCATCACCGTCTGTTTACTTTTCTGTTGTTCCTTCTTCAGGGCCTGCAGTTTGTCTCGCTGCTGACACAGATACAGAGCCCTCTGTTGGAGCTGGTCCTGCTGGGATGCTGTCAACTCCTGCAGGAGAAAGAAGACAGGCACAGAGAATCATTACACACACAAGATTTATGTCTATTGTCAAACTAAGGTATTCAGGCACGTTCACGTGTAAAGTGACCAAAACCGTAAACTAAAATTGTATGTGTGGTTCAGATTCAGAATGCTTTGCATTGCACTTCTATAAGATGTTGTACCTGTGAGGTACAATTAATCATCACGGCCATAGATGCAGAGACAAAACACAGGCAGAAAGAACCAGACGAAATCCGACTCACAGTGTATGGCTTTGAGATGCCAGCCTCCTTGCGTGCCTCATCCAGCCAAGGCACGGCAGCAGTCTGACTGTTACTGCTCTGCTGTTTGGTGGGGCTGACTGGGAGCTCGCCACCTTTTACTGGAGCCCTCACTGCCGGAAGAACTTTGGGTTCTGTATACAATCATACACAAACATTTAAACAATGACCAGAGCAAGTATCCAGAGCAAGCAGTAAAGCAAGAACAAACAAACAAAAACAACCATTACATTATTTATAACACAGCAACTATATATATTTTTTGTTTTTCAATGAAAATAATATTGTCATTACAAGGAATGTGGTGTACATTTCTTTGTTTAGACTCAAGGTAAATTTGACCAGTGTTTCCAATAGTTGATTGAAGTCTTGGAAGTGCATACTTACACTCTAAGGACTCTATCGTATGCCATGCCTTACCCGGCATTAACCACAATCCGTGAATTATGCATTTAGGAGCTTCCACTATCCGTAAATGGTAAATTGCGGCCACGCAACCCACTATACATTTTGCCGACTTCTATATTTGCGGTGGAGGTGTGTTCGCGGACGTGTTGATGCGCTTTCCTTGCCCACACAGGTTTAGGACAGCGGAAAGCGCCTCTTCAAACCACCCGCAATGCGAATTCCGTTTGATAGAAGGTTGCAGCTGCCAATTTTGCAGAACATTCACAGCTCAGAGGTCTCGTTCTGTCTTAATTCTCTACAAATCTCTGTGATTGTAATTTTACTATAATCAACTGAGTGTCAATATCTTGTGTCCATTGTGTTTATATAATTGTCTATTCAAAGAAGTTATTTGATTTGTGCCGTTCATTGTACTCGCTCATTCAGTTTCATCCATCCATTGCGCCGCAATTATTTAATGGATTACAATAATATAAAATTCCACATAATCAGTAACACGTAGATGATACTTGTGTCAACCAAATGTGGTTTTATTGAAAGGCAATTAAAGGCTAGATGGTAAGGAAGCAACAGGTGTCCTTTCCAATGTTACAAAGTCCCTGCTTTATTGCGAGTGAGACTGTGTTGGTCACGGAGTGGATGATAGATATAGGAGCTAGCCTACTGGACACACAAAACAACCCTCTGTATCAATTGTAAATTTATAAGGTAGCAAGCGCACTCTTCCATGTGCCATAGTGTAAGGCAACATTGCACTGAGCATAATGGGTAATGGATAATGGATTGCGCAGTCTTCTCTTAAAGGGAATGGCATGTGTCACGGTGATTGGTTTCATTACTGTCGCCCAAACCACACCTATGCATAATGTAATGGGTAGATAGCCATTTTTACGGGAAAACACCTCTCAGGCAATGCTAAATCCCAAAATTACGGATTTAGTCGTTGACACAAGATAGGTGCTTATTCTGTGTTATGTCAAGCCATGAAACAGCGCGTGCATATTCTGTTACAGAGACTGAGTTGGAGACCAGGAGAGGTGATTCACCTGCGGTGAGTTTGGAGGCAGCAGAGGAGGAGGAGCTGGTCTTGGGTGGACTCTTCTGCCCTCCTTCTCCTCCCCGTGTGACGGGCGCCATGGCCTCCTCTGTCCTGGCAGGTTTGCAGCTGCCCTGCAGGAGGTACCAGCAGTCTTTCAAACGGCTGTTTCCAGTACCACACACAGACACACAACAAAAAGGACTAGCGGCTAGTTATTGGTCACTGCTGCTCAGGTATCTGTACAGTACAGCTACCTGGAAACAACGGTTCTCAGGAAGACTCGAAGTGAGTGCTCGTCTAAGTTGAATTCAACACTTCTACCAAACAATACATCTGTCTACTTTTGAGTTTCCAATCAGTTACAAATGGCACCTTTCATTTAAATTTCACATTCAAATTACTTTTTCATGACCGCAGTGTAAAAAAGAATGGTTTAACACAAACTTTCAAATGCAACCAGTCTCATCCTTCTACAATGTTCAAAAACAGCATACAACAATGTGATGACCAATAATTTACCTTCTTGACTTTAGAGAACCATATCTCAGAATTTCAGATATTGAGTTACATGTATAATCTATCTATAAATGCACCAAGTCTCTGTCTGTCTGTACGTCTGTCTGTGTGTAAGCCTTGCTGAGCCATGAGGCCCATAGGGCAGGAGCCCATCTTCTGTTTCTGTAGCGTGAGGCAGCTTGATGTACAAGTACACCCCCTGACCTTGACGCTAGTATGTTGCAGGGACTTACCCCCAATCCAACCCTTGATGTTGAGTGTCAAGCAGGGAGGCACTGTGTCTCATTTTTAAAGTCTTTGGTATGACCCGGCCGGGGATTGAACCCCGACCTCCCAGTCTCAGGGCAGACACTCTAACCGCAAGGCCACTGAGCTGGTTACAAGGCCACAAGGTCTGTGTGTAATCTACGTAAATCGAGAACCATTAGCCCCACCGACTTCAAATTCGACACACACGTTCCACACCACTCTAGGGGGTGCACTGCCCGGTGTCGAGTCGGTCGGACCCCCCCCCCCCCCAAAGGCCTCTGCCCGGGTGTCATGCTCATAGAACGCAGTACCACGCCGTGGTACCAGTCATTTTTTTACGTGCACGCGCAGGGACGGAAACGAACCGGTGCATGTGCGTGCACGCTAGAACGTGTCCCCCTAGATTCAAGAGAAGACGCACCTAATCAACCTCGCGTCACCAGACTTTCCAAGACGCACCAAGTACCCAGTGTTCTAGGTTTACTGGCGCCCCCCACCCCCCTTTTTCACACCGTGTCAAGTACTGTGCCGAATCAAATGGCTACTACTTTGCATACGGTAAGCATGCACACTTACAGCAGTAGGCTATGGCTCCAGTAGGCTACTGCTGCTGTGAGGTGTTCTGCACTGACTGCACAAGAATGCCTCCTCCATCAAAGAACAGATTAATTCGTCCAAAGCAAACTTTTTAGTTTCGCTATAGTGTGCAGTAAAGATGTTTGTCTGACTATTTTAAGTCTACTTTTGTGTTTGTGTCTAAAACTCTCACACACTATTTAACAATAGGCTTAGGTTATATCAGCTGTTCTGTGTGCATGTCAAACATGATTACCGTAGAAGCGTTTCCATTGACTATCGGGGGTTGCTTCTGACTGCTACCCTCTGCCTTCTCCTCGGGTTTGGTCTTCGCATGGAGGAGCACAGAAGAGGACTTCACACCAAAGGAATGAGAGATTTGAGAGTAATGATGGAGGCGGGAAAGTTACTCACAGGAAACTGACAAACTAAAATAAAAGGCAGCTGCAAAAGGCCTCAACCGCAGGGTTGGGGTCTCAGACAGTTAAGATGTGATTTAGGGCTGTCAGGAGTCACATTTTTATAATCTTCGATTGTTGAAATTGCCATCATTTTTATTTATTTATTCCTGATGACTGACCTCCTGACTTGATGTGAAAACAAATGCTTTTATCACGTTGCGCATGCTCAACAATAATGTTTGAGTGCATCCACTGCACACTGGCAAGTTCATATGTATGTCGGTGCCACCAATTGTGTCTGTGTTGTGCATGCTCGGCCTCGTGCCTGTGTGTCTGTGTGTGTGTGTGTGTGTGTGTGTGTGTATGCACTGAGACTGAGACAGACAATGTTGGTTCAGAGCAGCAGGCAAGACTCCCACACCCCATAAACTTGACTTAAAAGTAAATTATGACAACTATGTAACATTCTTTATCACTGACGCTGCAACGTCGACCTGTGGCTATGAACGTCGCTGGGGACGGTGGATAGAGAGCCCATTCTCCTTAGGAAACGTGCAATGGTTAGGGCTGTGGAATGGTGGAAGGATCTCGCTATCATGTTATAACGACTACAAAACGGGTTCACCTGCGACTCTGCGAGTAAGGATACTTACCAGGGCAGCGTTACTCTGTTGGCTGGGAGTGGAAGTGGCCCTCTGCCCTCCGCAGCTCTGTGCCACTGGCTTGTCTGAGCCACTGGCGGATGCAGAGCCTAGCTCTTCCTCCATTAGAAGTCTTCGGGACATTTCCTCATCATACTCCTCCTTTGACTTCCTGAAGAGCAAGCAATAACAGACATAGAGACGGAGAACAGAGAGCATAAGACCAGAGTGAAAGTACCAATAAATAATGCTTATCACCTCGTTATCCATAGGTGAGGCTAGAGCCGCTAGACAGAGAGTTGGCTCAGTGCTACATTCAAAGTAACCCAGTCACTGAGATGTGCTCTATTGTCGCTTGCTCGTCATCAGCAGGGTGCTGCATCACACAGTGGCATTTTAATTTGATTTAATACCAGCTTAAATTAGCCATGTTGTGCCAGACAGTGAAAACTACCATTGCGTTATGGCTTATTATAGGCTGCTAATAAGAATACTACAAGCATTGAATAAGCCAATAATTTAATAATTAAATGTAACAAAGAAAGAGTCAATAATTTAATTTGAACAATAGAAAAAGCTATATTCTGAGTCTGACTATATGGGAAAAGGGGTTTTATGCACATTTGCTGTCAGCAACATTTTGATTAAAAATCCCCTCAATAGCCAAATCTGATGGTAGTTTGGATACATTTTCACGTCCTTAAAGGCAACAGTGTTTAATTCCTTACATAGAGGGCGAGTCATTGAGAGAGCCATTGAATGAGAGTAATTACCCTTCCTGGACCCTTGAAGTTAATGAAGCCAGTGGAAAATATCATCTCAAATGTATTTAAGAAGCTTGTCCAAATACTAAGATTCGGTAAATGTGATTGTTGAAAAGGTAATGCAAAAAAGGCATTGTGTTCCCACACAATGGATTGGCGAACACTAATCACTTTTACCGTAACACTGATTAGCACTGAGCCTGCCCTGCTGCAGCCACACACAAAACATCAGTGACGAACAAAACAAAATACATAACAGACATAACATAACATTACAAAAGTGCACACATAGTGTGGTTAATCCAACCTCTCACAGTCACTGCTGTTTCAGAGCCTCGTTCAACATTTTAGCTGATGCTGGTACAAACCTGATTAACTAAAACCTGATGTACTTCTGCCCAGAGGGCAGAGGGAAGAAGTACAAACTCTCCATTCAAAACACGAGTAACATCACTGACAATTATTTTAGCCTGTTTTAGTATAGACTGCAGAGAGAGGAGTTGTCTTACCCCTATGATCTTCCATGCAGTCTGCACCAATCTGAACAATTTGGACCTCAGTTGCACTGAGAGATTGCCGAACGAGATGATGGATAAAGGCAATTAACTGCTCACTGCAGGGCATAAACAGCAGCACCTTTTATACATACTATACGTGCATAAGACTATACTATACTACTAATAATAAGCCTACAATCCAATCCAATCCATGGAGCTGACCTGTTCTGACATTCCATATGATGATCTGACCTCATCAAACCCTGTACACTCAAGACACTGCCCCTGCTGCCACCCTTAGATCTCCATATATGGAGCTGACCTGTTCTGACATTCCATACGTTGATCTGGCCTCATCAAACCCTGTATATTCAAGACACACTCCATGTACGGCCAGTACAGAATTAATTCCATATGTTGATCTGACCATCCATGCCAAAGCGCCATTGCTCGCCCAGCAGTCTGCAGTCAGGGCGTCTTACTGGTAAAAGCGGTTAATAAAAAATGATATGTAAAAAAAATGTGCTTCTTTCGGTTAATCAAAAATGTATTGATTGAAGAACCTACAAAAAGTATCAATAGTTGCAGCTATACGTCATTATAGGCAAATAGTTGTAAAAGGTATTTCAAATCTACAAGCTCATATGCGATGAGTTGTGAGCTTGTACATCGGCTATGTACTTTCTGAGTAGGGCTTAAGTGGATATAGTCCAGATTTTTGGTGCTATTGCAAATACATCTGCTAGTCATTTTCTACCATGAATTTAACTACCCAATTCTTCTGAACTGTCAAAGAATTACACTGAAAATCCATACTGCATAAGGGATGTTTACGCTTATAGTTTTCAACAGGCAGGTCAAGGTTCAAGGTTCAAGGTTGTCTTCACTGCAGGACAAAATACTATGTGATGACAGATGTCAGAACATGAAGAGTGTAATTTGAATGTGAAAGTGTGAGAGGGTAGATGCACAGCCTGTGAAAATTGTTAGTGAATGTTTATTTTTAACACTGCTAGCGGCACGGTTCTAAGAACGGTTGTGCTGGTCGGTCTGTTGGACCATTTGTGGATTGCCATTTGGATGAACGTTTTCCTCTAGTGCCACCCTCAGGCGAAAATGTCAACTACAGACATACAAGATATCTTATAAAGTTTACTGATTTGCCAAGCCCATGGCTTTTCCGATAGCACCACGCATTCAAATGACCACTTGTTTTCTGTTTTAAAGACACAAAGTGTCTTTTTAATATTAATAATAATTTATTATATTAATTTCACTTTAAACATCACATATATTTGTCATGAATTAGATCAATGGGTTTATGCTCAGGTTGTATTTGAGAGGACACTGACTGCAAGTGCATTGCAGACAGCAACAAGCAGTTTAAAGCTTGAACAGGAAGGAAGCTTTAACTTCACTAAATAGGATACAGGTTCACCATGGCCCATTTGCTAATGCAGGCAACACATTTAAGTGTGGCCTGATACAACCTCCACAGCCTAGAACTGCTAATTTCCTGTTTTAGATCAACGTGTAGGCTTGTTCCTCTAATTCAAACTGAAGCTGTCATACCACGATCTAAAGCCTTGCAAACACACCACTAAGCCCATGTAGGCTGCACTAGTCCAGATCCCCAGGAGATGATTCACCATTGGCTAGTAGCCAAAGCAGTCAGGTAAGACAAAGGGGATAAAAATACTATTTTTCTGCCTGTTTAGTGTCAATCCCTCAAGCCAAATTTAGCGGTGCCCTTAAGGAGCTTAGCTTTCTGCGGTGCCGATAGACATGGCATGTTCTATTTGACAAGGCTGTCCCTAGCAAAATCCCATTACACAGCAGGGCTGCTGAAGTGATGGGGATCCTCGAATGCTTGACAGCAAATGAGCTGCAATAAGAATGCAGCAACATAAAGTACAACAGGCACGGGACTGGCTTTTCTGGTAAATCAACAATCAAAAAAATAACTTAAAAGAAGGCAGTGCATCGACATCATGCACAATATAGCCACTTAAGGGTATATAACCTAATCTGCTGTACCTAATCTAGTGAATCGTGGACATTACCGTACATGGTATGAGGTATAATAAGGTGCGTCTCACCTGAGAACCTCCTGCAATATCTTCATTTCCTGCTGCTCCAGCTCTGACATGACATCCACACCATCTGTCAGACACTCTGGAAGAGCTCCTACACACACACATATACACACACACACACACACACACACAGTTATACAGCACTGTATTTGGGTGTGTAGTGCCGTGTGTGAGTGAGTGAGTGAGTGAGTGAGTGAGTGTGTGTGTGTGTGTGTGTGTGTGTGTGTGTCTCCTACCGTTCCTCTCCTTGATGACCCTGAGGGCCTGTATCTGTAGCTCCATGTTTTTTTGGACCATCAATGAGCGGAACATCTGGAAGTCATCTGTGGCCAGAACCGGCTGAAACACCATCTGCAGAACATGACCACCATGGTTAGAACACCTGAATACTGAGGATTCTATTGTGCTTCATGACAGCGGAGAGGACAACTCCAGTCCCGTTCAGCGCCCACTTTTTCTGACACTTCATAGATAAGGAGGCAGATTGTCTCTATTGTTAAGAGCACTCCTTGCTCAAAAGCACTTCACCGTGAAGAGTACAGGTGTCATTCAGCATTCTATAATGGAGTAGACAAGGCGTGGGGAGAATTGGGGAACCTTGCAGTCCATTCTTATATAAGTGTGCCAAGCATGCCAACATTTTGTGTGTTATAATGGATTATCTGACAGACTTGTTAGATAATGAGTCACATAAGTTCCTCTGACGGAACAGCATGGTTCAGGATTCAAACCTACGTGGTTCACTCACTGACAAGTATAAAAAGGTAGGTGGCTAGCGCACATCCAGTTCCTGTCTGGTGTTGGACTACGGTAAGTACAGTGAAGAGAGGAGAGTCCGCACAGAGGTTTGCTCCAAGGTGTTTGCTTTTTATTCAATACACCATAAATAAGACACAACGTTTCGGCCGTGAACGGCCTTCATCAGGTGATAGTCGGCAGTATATGTGACAACTCCCTTTTAAACCCAGTCGTCACATCACTCACTGACAGCCCTCGGCAGGGGGCACTTCTGGCAACCACCCAATATTATTTAGGGTTATATTATCTTCTAAATAGGGCTGTTAAAATTAGTTAATTCATTTTGTTAATTAATTCATGGAATTAATGCGTAAAAAAGTTTTACCGCAATTAACGCAGAATGACCAGCCCAATACATCCCATAATTCCAACCACTCTGCAACTAGTCGTCTGGTGGTTGATAGATCCAAAAAATGTTCCAAACAAGATGGACAGAGAACCTGTGTGTGGCCCTATCTGGATGGGGACAGAGAACCTGTGTGTGGCCCTATCTGGATGGGGACAGAGAACCTGTGTGTGGCCCTATCTGGATGGGGGAAGAACACAAGATGGACAGAGAACCTGTGTGTGGCCCTATCTGGATGGGGGAAGAACACAAGATGGACAGAGAACCTGTGTGTGGCCCTATCTGGATGGGGGAAGAACACAAGTCGGTTATTGCCAGAAAGGCTACAAAATGTATACGTATAGGCAGTGGCTCCGAAAAATGTCTCAATGGAAGTGTAAGCAGACCATCTCCAACCACTGCAGGGCTATTTATATTGGGTTTCTTTATTTTTATGATTTGTACTTTATTAATTTTATTTTGTATATAAGACATTGACATAGACAAAACACAACCAAAGAAATACATAACAAAACGATATAACAGAGTTGCACAGAAATATCCCACACTCCACCCCAGGCCCAATTCCAGACATAATTGGATTAACATGCAGTAGTACTCTACTATACATATTTGGTTAATGTTTTATTAATTAAAATCAGCTTCTAGAAATCTTTAGATATAATATAATGCTAACCAAACTATTCTGGACAATTGTAAATTACCACATCTAACATACTGTACTTTTTGCATTCTTGCAGAAGCTAGTGTATATTAGTGCTCTTCAGCCACTGCCTTTGCCACTCTCTCTCTCTTTCATCTCCCACCCCCTCTCTCAATCTCCCAATGCTTCAGTCTAGGGTCTAGGCCTACCTTACATCCTGTCTGAGTAACGTAATCACAGCAGAGAGCTTTTCCTGGCACCATCAACTACTGTAGGTTCATCGTATGGGTCATGTCAACTCACTGGCCTCTTTTTGATGTCTATCATCACAGAGATCCACTCCAGTCTTTCACTTTCACTACCTCTTCAGCAGACACACACCAATACCACTAGCGATGTTTTAGCAGATCTATTTAAAATTGTATGTTCTTTTGCTTGGGCTCATTTTACAAAAATGCCTGTAAGATATGAGCCATTAAAGACATTTGGCGTTATCATTCTTACTCTATCTGACCTTTTCTTCCTCTGTTCCTCTCACTACTGATATAGTTGAACAAAAGACTCCTATAATGTTGCCATGTCCTAAATATTAGGATGGTTAGGGTGACCTGATAGCCGATTGGATAGACTGCATACTACAAGGGCTCAAATGACAGTTCAGTTCCCAGCCGGACCATGTGTGTCAATATATGTTCCTGTCCCTCTCTACACTGTATATATCTAATCAGAACCCCCCCCCGGTAGATTCTCATCTACCATCAGGTGTTGCTGTGACAATAAACCTTTAAATTGTAAGTAATGAAACCAAGAGTTGAGCGGACAAAATTGGAAATGGAACACAATCAAGCTGATAAATAGGTTCTCTCTCCTGATTGAATAATATCACCCAAAAAGTCAAATAAGGAAGTTGTATACAACGTAGTTTCAGGAGTAGAGGCCTCCTTCTGCTTATCATGGCCACTCCCCGCTCACTATCTCCTTATCAACATCACCTGCCTTCTTATCAGCCGGCCAATCCCCGTCACAATCACCACAGTATAAATACACCTGCGAGTTACGAGAAGGCCTGTATTACAGCCAGTTTGTTACACGGCATCCCGCACGTACGTGAGATGTCAAAATGAATTTGAATAAAAAACAAATTATGCAGCCTATACTGTATGTATCCGGTCTGGATCGCATCTTGGTGAACTCTTGCAGTCGATTTGACAGTCGATTTTTAAAAAAAAGACTCCTGTAGTGTGAAATACATAACAATCGGATGACTCGCCGACAACTTTAAAACTCCTACAGTCTGTAGGGGTTCATAACTATACAGTGACAGGGTCATAGTGCAGCAGGACTCAGGGAGATAGATCTGTGTGATCTACCCTGAACAACCCAGCAGACATACAGTACTGCTGACCACTAAGCATAATTATGAGAAGAAGGGTTACTCTAAGTGCCTTGTTAAAAACAGTCAGTCAGTCTAAGGCTTAATTTTTCTATTGACTCTTGACTCTTATTACAAATATTGTTTAGCATTTTCACCTGAAAATAGTAAGTCATGTCAACACTTTTGTCATTTTTCTCAAACTAAAAAGTATTATGCAGCATAGTAAATAAAAATAAAAAAAATAGAAGATACATAAACATAAACGTATCCAATCCTCAACCCTTCATTTGTTATTTACGACAACAAACAGTATTTTGTGGAACAAAGCTCAGGGTACCTGTAAGGTTTTTGACTTGGCAAAGGGAGAGGTGCAGGCTTCCAGAAACTGTTGCTCATTGATGCCAACCTCCTGCATGTAATTCTCCAATAGCTTCTCCACCTGAACAAAGTAAAGCAGCTTACATTATCCCACACTGTTTAATGAGCCAGCAAAAACGATGAGTCATGGGGAGGCAATGGATGTTAACTATGGCACAGAAAACAAAAAAGGGTCATTTTACTGTTAGGCCTAATCATAATTATGTGACATAATCACAATAATATTTAGCATAATCGTCATAAGAATGATTTCCATGTAAAAAAAAAATATATTTTTTTTTTGTTGAAATAGCAGATCTACAAGTTCAAAACTATTTCCAGGTATTTTTTTTATAGTATTATATTAAAGTTATTACATTTGTAAGTTTTACAAATCTGCCCTGTGCACCTTTTGTTTAGAAAGCCCAAAAGCCAAACAGAATGTCATTTTTACAATGTTCCAAATGTTCAACAACAGCAACGCATTTAAACCGTTAATCGCAATTATTTGAGTGACAAGTAAAATGAAATAATGGTGACAGCCCTGTTTACTGTAAGACTGGGTAATATATTGATAGTACATCAATATATTGATAGTATATCAATATTGTGATATGAGACTAGATATCATCTGGGAGTTGGAATATCGTAATATAAGTGTAGTGTATAAGTGGTGTCTTCCTGGTTCTGATCACTTAAGCCTTATTATATACTTTCCAAAACTTCCTAAAATATTGAAAATGGCATTGTTGCCTCGGAAACGGTCGGTGGCGTGACGTCACGTCACCCTATAAAGTATGGCTCAGAAGACCCAAGAAGTGCCAAGTCAGAAGCAATAGAAAGAAGATCTACAATAATATAATATAATAATATACTTTCAAGCAATATAAAAAGAGGTACCCTAAATACACTGGGCTCAAGCATTCCACTCCCTCCCCCAAAATTACACCAGCCCTTTGAGCTCCGTACTGATACAGGAAATCGTCATTACAGGCATCATTTAACAATATCAATAATATCACTTTTAAAAAGAAAATATTGTGATATATGCACATAATGGCCCATGACTACTTTGAACTTGTTAAACTGGGTAAGTAAACAGTTATTGAGTATCATCAGCATTGTACTCACCAACTGCTTGTACTGCTGATGAATTTCTGTGTATGTCAATTTGTTTTCATCTTCATCATCAAAAACTGTGAGAGGGGGGGGGGACAACAATAATTAAATTAAATTTAATATACTATGCACCCAGCATCCATTCTGTCGCTATGTTATGGCAATAAAAAAAATCATAAATGTTTGTTATATTGCAACCATATAGATTGTAATATGCAGTGTTGGGTCAGCTACATGTAGCTTAACTTGCCCAACACTGGTTTTAATTATTTATTTGATGTTTTTTGAGGGGGGAGAGGGGAGTTGCACCACTCAGTTCACACAGGTGTGATTTTTCAGTAACAATTGAGGCTTGAATACCTGCACATACTGTATAGTAGAGTAAGCAATAGGTTTATTGAAATTAATTGATAGGCCTAAATAGCTATTATATGATTTGTTATCTGCAGTGCAGGGCACATGTAGCTGACCCAACACTGCAAAACAGTGAATCATAGCTATAGGCCTATTAATTAACTTTAATAGACCATGCTTACGCCACTATACGTGCAGGTATTCAAGCCTCAATTCTTACTGAAAAAAACCCCACATCAAATAAATAATTAAAACCAGTGTTGACACGTCAGCTACACGTAGCTGACCCGATATTGCGTTATAGGTAACAATGCTTTTGAATGATTGATTGATTGATTGAAGTATTTATTAACAGAATTACAGTAGGCTACATTTCAAGAACAACTCCAAAAACGTAACTGAGTGGACGACACCATATAGCATATACACTTGTTTACAAGAGGATCCACCGTTTTCAATTCATCATAACTGCCTATATACCTATAGCATAGTAATTGTTTCGGGTCCATAACATTACAAGCAATATTTTAATAGAAAAGTTACAAAACCAAGGTTTCCCACTCCCAGTGTCATGGTTAGACATTCAACGCAAATCCAACAAATGCATTTTGACTAGGAATATACCACAATGGCTGACTGACAGTGACTGCATTTGCAGCCATTCTAGAGCTAACTGCCTAACTCACAGACGTGTAGCTACTGTGAATCAAAACCTTTCAAATCACCTTTAAATTTGGCTGATCTTAAAGTGTAATCAAAGCACTCGCAAATGAGGATTAAATACCGACTGTACTTATATATGTCTAAACACTCGCATGGATTGCAGACAGTGTTCCTAATCAGGTATAGATATCGTTATGTAAGTACACCTGAAACTGACTGGAAACCATAGACTGTAGCCTGGAAACATAACCAAATCACAAGTTAGCGTTAGGCTAGCCGCCATATACCATGTAAATTATTTTACATACAGTAAGCATGTAACGTACATCGCCGATCGCCATGATGCATGTCAATGATGTCACAGACGTCAACAGACACACAACACAGCACATCCTTTTCTGCTAATCGTCGTATTCTTTGATTTAGCAGAAACATGCAAGTAGCCTATGCTATGGGGCGTTTAGGTTTGAAGATAGCTGCTACCAAACCATGTCGTATGGCGGTGTCGCGCACCGAAAATAAACCTATCTACAACGTGAGCTTAGATCGGCTATCGTCTATTTTCCCATGCGACGCGCCGATCCAAGTAAACAATCCGGTTGTATCGGACCCATCACCCGGGGCGCATTTATTAGACCATGGATGTCTGTCCAAAAGGAATAATGATGGTCATCAAAATGCTGAAACATTGACTGTCTGTCACAATATTATGATGTACGTGCGAGCGTCATGTGAAAAGGCTATTAATTAACTAACCTGTGCATTTGTTTTCCATGAAATCTGTGACGGGGATGACCCACTCGGGACTACCGAGGTAGCCAGCGATGCTCTCCACCACCCACTCCCTGTCATCCTCCTCAGGCTCAGCCATGTTGGCTGCTGTGGAACCTTAGAACCAACAACAACAACACTGGATCAGCGGCACGTCCCACTCCTCCACTCCAATGACGATGATGCACAGCTCCAGTCCCAGTAAACAGACATTTGGTTCGAACTGATCTACTTTCTTAAACTACTTCATTTGTACATTTGATGGCAGCTAGCCGCTACTGCAATTCCAACACTCTCGGCTAGTCGGTTTACAGTTGTGACAATCTCCACGCAGGGAGGCAGAAATACGCAAGCAGTCGCGGTCGTGGATCTGGGTGTCGAAAACGCGGCCCGCTGCTGACGCCTAATCGGTCTCCAAGGCAACTGTGACGTCAGCAGCACTATACTCCAGAGTGTAGAGCATAGAGTTATATGTGAATAGAGAAGACACCCGAGTTCTCCTCCCAACCACTCAAGAGAGCGCATGAGGCGATTTCACTCCTCCGGCCTACCATTGCCATCTTATTTCAGGACCTCTAAAGTAGTGGTCAGTGGTTTTGGTAATTGCGTAGAGATCCTACTTTATATTAATCATGATCAGGTTGAGGTCTCACCATAGACTGGGTCTCACACGCACGCATGCACGCACACATGCACAGGGGTCACCAGCATGTCCTACAGAGGTCAGGGGTCACCAGCATGTCCTACAGAGGTCAGGGGTCACCAGCATGTCCTACAGAGGTCAGGGGTCACCAGCATGTCCTACAGAGGTCAGGTGTTACCAGCATGTCCTACAGAGGTCAGGGGTCACCAACATGTCCTACAGAGGTCAGGGGTCACCAGCATGTGACTGGGGTTAAAAAAAGGGGGAAAAAGAAAATCACACTTGTGTGAAGTGAGAGGTGCTTATTATCATGATGATCATGCATGATGAAGTCACCCACTTACGTCATTTGCCATTGATTTAGCAATTGACGTTGATGTACAGAAGCATTTACGTCTTACAAAGTTCAGAGACTTAGCCACACACGACATCATACAAAGTCCATAGACAACTCTCATTGAATCTAGGCTTCTTGTATCTCAATGTCATCATACAGTTTGCGTAATGCAATCACATCTGTGGCCCTTTTAACTGGAATCAGATTTAACAGTTTGTTTATGTGGGCATTCATTATTAGATCTTTGCGTCCAAAACGACTGGTAAGCATTAATGTCATTGTCATAATTCTGGTCTGATAAAGCCAATCCCGCGACTACACACACACAAAACAAACCAGGAGACAAATTATAATTTTGTTTTTATTAACAGTAAAAAATAAAATGTGCTGATTCGGTAATTCTGCAGATCGAGTGCAACAACAATGACTGTATTTTTGAAATATATACTATTCTATTTATAATCATGTCTTCTTCTGTGTACAATTCATAAAGGCAAGACATGCAAGCGATAGTCATGCCAAAACAACAAAATGCTGTAAAGGCAGGGCACTTTACAAAGCTTTTACAGAATACTGCAGAACTCCAAAGTCCATCTGTGATGTTTTCCTCAGTAGCCTATTAGAGTTAGGGTTTCATGAAAATGGCTTAAATGACTTTATCCTCTCGAGAGGGAAATACAGGTGGGCGTGCGCCGTGCACATGTGGAACGAGTGGAAGGCAAATTTATTACAGAATAGGCCTATGTTCTGTGGAAATAACATTTTCAGTAATATATTCCCCAACCCCACTAGGTAAACAGTCATACTGCTTCCATATTTCCTGGACAACATCAGTTAGATTCAAGAAGGTAACGATCTATTTCAAATAGTAAACATGCACATTTAGTTGCCTGGATAGTCTCAGAGCTATAACTGAATTAAGAAAAGGCTGTATGTTACCCATGTGCCCTCTAGGTGGCAGTCATAGTATTAGTATAGGTAGGCTAGTAGTACTATTATAGTGGTTCTGACATCAGTGTAACACTTAACATTATTTTGAACATTATTGCAGCACCAATGACTATAAACTGAGGAGACATTTAAAGAGACCAAAAGAAAACTCTTCAATCATATGTCATATATCGACTGAAGAAAGTTGTAGAATATTCTATTATGTGATAGTACATGGATAGTACTATATAGCAGATTGAGATTCATTATATGATTGCCTAATAATTAAACAATCTTGAAAGGAAAATAATGATGATCCCTATTGTATCAATAATGCAAAGTATGTCATGGAAATGGAAAGTGGGTCTAGCTTAATTGAAGATAGTATTTAATGACACTGTGGGTCGTCTCCACACCCCCTTCCAGGCCCATCTGTATAGGCTACACCAAAGATCATACACATTTAAAACATGATAAAATAATAAAACACTTTCTTTTGATATCCACTAGGTGGCAATAGTTAGCCATTGGGAACAGTTCACATTACAATGTAGTCTGACAGGGAGAATATAGATTTTCAGTCAGTACCATGGCCACATACATCCTGTCTGTGCTTATTATTGACATCTTGTCCTGACCCATTGTATGGCAACCCAGTCTAGACAGCAGGTTGCTTCTGATTTGTAACACATACATAGCCGGGGGGAGACCTGTATCACAATAATGCCCTGGATATATTGCTCTGTGGGTTACTACCCATTGTCTCACAATACATTTTATAAATTATATGTGCTTTCGGATGATTAAGATAAAACTGTGAAAACATGCATAGAGATGAAGTGTCTCACTTTTACAATAAATGTATTTGACATGAAGAACACAAGCATTGCCAAGAACATGCCTGGAGAAACGTTAGGGCTGCTAAACAGAAAAGTCAAAGTCCTGCATTTTCATGACAGAGCAAACGGTTCAGTTCAGAGCAAGCACTCTTCACCAATAAACAAATATAAATACCCTACAGTGGCCTATCTCTAACTTGTCCACATGCTAGAAGTACAGTAGCACATACAGGTACAGGCTACATTGGTGCATGGTATTGCTGGCTGCAGGCCTTACCAAAACGGTTTTCAAGCATAACTAAATGTTATTCACAGGTGCATACACAGTAAATCCTAGAATATCAGATTAACTGTAACACTTATTTCTCTGTGTGCACCAGGTTCAGAAGACCCATAGACTGTTGAAATGCACATAAAAAATGTCCAGAGGCATGAGAAACATACAGCAATGGCTGTTATAACACAAAAGCATTATTATTTTTTAATAACCTTTAAATAACTTTATTCATTCCTCTGGGTGTATTTATAAGTACATGTTCAATATTGTGTGACTGTTGTTATAATACCCTATTATGGTATAAGCCCCCATGAGTATTGCATCTACTGGTATCTTACACTGTGATGAGTGGCTGCCACACCTAGGCTATGCTGTGGATGTCATCTCATTACTGTACCATAGCTTAAACACAAGTACACAACATGAGGGTTTGCACACAAAACAAGTGAAAAGTCAGACAAGGAAGTGTGATGTGCTGAATAGGCATGATGACCATGAAGTAAAAAGGTTTTCTGTACAGCACCCTACCTCACGAGTACATCTAGTCCCATAGTAGATTATGTCACCAACGAGAATATAGAATGTTTGCTCAGCGCATGCAGGGCTACTGAATGACAGTAGTGTAGAACACACTGCTCATGGGCAGTTCAGTATGTTTTAAACTATGGGTCAGGGCAGGAGCTACAGGTTAAGGTCTGACTTCTTTCACTGGAAGAAGTGACGTTTCTTGTTTTGGATCAGATTTTAAAACAAGACAAAGCCACAACTCTCTCTTTAGCTGCACTACAAACAGGTGGGAAATTGCTCCAGGATGACATTAAACAGCCTTCAAGACTATTAGAAATGATTAGTAGTGTGCTCAGTGTTCGTCACTAACAGCAGAGATTGAATTATCTGCAGAGCCATTAACTGCACCGTATGGGCAACTTTACACAAAATGGTTTCAGTAAAGAACCAGAACATGCATGTCCATCTTGTATAATATTATGCTACTCTAGGGCATAGTTTGGCATAAGACATTTATCAGTTCCCTTTCCTCACATACTGTACGAGGCATGGGTCGATCAGTCTGTAAAGGGTTATAAATCATGACTGCCACAAAGAGGCATCTGTTGATGTTTAGGAAATCAATAAACTTCATCTGTTCCATGTCGTCAAGACAAATTCACTGAGAGAAGACTGAATAATCATCAGCCGCCCTTGAACATCATAAGAAGTTCCTAGTATACATTGTCATTTATTTAAGATCTACCTCAACTTTGTCCTACCTTTCAGTTTAAACAATCAAAAATAAAAAGGCTTGGATTAATTCTTTATTGAATCCAAAAGTGCAAGAATAGCAGGAGGATTTGGCTTCCTAGGAGTCCATCGTTGTCTCTCTGCAGGAGATATGGTCTGAATCAGACATTATGTTTTCTTAGCATTTTGTCTTCTATAAAATTAGATTAATAAAATGCTACAAAGAACGAAATGAAAGTCCATTGTCAATCATCAGACGAATGTCATTATCCATGTCCAAACATTAAGATAAAGCAAAGCCCACAAGGCTTCACAGGGACACAGTGGACAGCTCTCTGCTGCCGCTGCTTTCAATAGACTGGCTGGGTAGCAGTTCTGCCATTTTGTCATTGTGGTAATTAATTTTGATTTGCACCTGTCTGTTGTCTAGGTGACTGGGTTCTTTATCTTGGTAGCTGCCTATTGGCACTGGTCCACTACCTCTATCCAAGGGACTAATATTGCTTCGATCCTGTTCGTTGCCATGGAGATCGGTATTGTCCCGTGGTGTGTTTTTTATTGGAGCAGGTCCGTTGCCATGTTGATTAGTTTTGATTGGCAGCAGACCGCTGAAGTGGCGTTTTTTGCAGACAGGCACCTTATTACAGACCTTATTGGATTGCAGGGTGCGGGTGTAACATGAAAACCAGTCCCTCTCAAACGCAGCCTTTATCTGCTCCACTATTGTGGAGTTCTTCTCCTCTATGCCCTCTGGCTGGCTGATCACAAGACCAGCTCCCGCGTTGAAGGTGAATTCATTCCCTACCCAGTCAAGGTTACCTGTAAGGATAAAAAAAACAAATAAAGGTAAGACAATGACCAAGTCAGCTGTTGCCACAGTCTAAGACACAGCTTTCTTTTCTGAAGTTTAAGTTGCTTTTAGGAAACAACAAAACAAGTGAAAAACATAATGCCTCAATGATGGAAACGACAAGGGAAAAAAATAAATAAGAGTTGTATAAACAGGTCTGTCTGTCTGTCTGTCTGTCTGTCAACAGTTTTTGGAAAGTCAATAGACCTCAGATCTAAATGGGTTAAGGAACTCAAATCAACGGGAAGCCAAAGAAGTACAGGTGTCTGACAGTATTTGATTATAGTGACAGTAGTGGCCTTTTGGCACTCAGGGCAGCCTATAGCTCCTGCTGGGCTGTCACATCGGTGGCCTGTGAGCCATCAGAAAGCTTTTTTACCTGATTTATTTCAGGCCCTCTTCGTGTGTCTGTCGGTGTCCACATGAGAGAGTGCTATGTGCGCATTCCAGGACCGGGAACACTGGCTAACAACTGTGACCAAATTAAGCTAGGATCTTAGGATCCGTTCTCAAATCTTCTAATAACAGCTAGGTGTGCTGTCCGTGTCATGCTCATTTCAGCACGGCTGGAGAGCTTACAACCAATTGCTTGGTCAGAACTACTACCTGTAGTACTAGTAATATAATTATAAATATTTCGTTCCACTTTTGTCTTTTTTCCCCTTTTTTGGGGCAACTCCCAAAAAAGTGGTACCACCAGAGAGGGGCTCAAGTACACCAGTGGTACTAGTACCACCAGAGAGGGGCTCAAGTACCACCAGTGGTTCTAGTACCACCAGAGAGGGGCTCAAGTACCACCAGTGGTACTAGTACCACCAGAGAGGGGCTCAAGTACCACCAGTGGTACTAGTACCACCAGAGAGGGGCTCAAGTACCACCAGTGGTTCTAGTACCACCAGAGAGGGGCTCAAGTACCACCAGTGGTTCTAGTACCACCAGAGAGGGGCTCAAGTACCACCAGTGGTTCTAGTACCACCAGAGAGGGGCTCAAGTACCACCAGTGGTTCTAGTACCACCAGAGAGGGGCTCAAGTACCACCAGTGGTACTAGTACCACCAGAGAGGGGCTCAAGTACCACCAGTGGTACTAGTACCACCAGAGAGGGGCTCAAGTACCACCAGTGGTTCTAGTACCAGTGGTTGGGAACCTCTGGTCCATCACTACTGCTTTGCAGCTGTAAAACAACGGATGGAACCTGGTCACTTTGGTCCAGTAACGGTTGAAATATCTAGAAGGACAACTATTCATTTAATACATGCTCTTTTTTATTACTGATAATAAAAATAAATAACAATTATTTACATTAAAACATGACACAAATGTGATACACATTTGCATATTTTGTTTTGTGTAGTTTAGGGTTGCAATAAATACATACGATAATCATATCAGTCAATAAATAAGGATATGTCAGAAAGAAATGATCACTTAGACATTTTGTTCTTTCTCCCAGTTGGATACAATGATAATGATATTTATCCCGATGCACTCAAATTGTGACCTGCAGGAAGTGGGTGAGAAAAGAGACAGTAAACAATACAGCTCACCTAGGTAAAGAGCTCTGTCTGTCACCATGAACCTGTTATGGTTGATTTGCTGGAAGCTGCCATCCCCCTGCTTTCTGGGACTGAAGAACTTCTACACACACATATGCACACATACACACACGCACAAACACAAAATAGATATACATACATATATTTAGACAGACTGACAGACATAGAAGGATGGATAGATGGATAGATGGATAGATAGATAGATAGATATGCGGACACTCACAGCTTCCAGTGAGCAGTTGTTCTGTTCCATACACAGACTGCGCAGTGACCACACAAAGTTGAAGGTAAGAGGGTCAGTCTGTTCCCAGCAGCTGACCAGCAGGCGGACACGCACCTTCCTGAGGATCAGAGCCTCGCGCAGCAGACCGTCAATACGAGACCAGTACCTTGGCAGGGAGACGAATACCAATTCAAACCTGAAGGCTGTGGTCGATTCACAGCTCATCACCTCACATTCCAACGGCCATAAATGTCAAATCCCGCGTCACAAATCTCTTCGCTAGAAATAGCCGATCTTCAAGCTCACAACACGTTGCAACGTGAGCTTGTGAATCTGCTATTTGTGGTGAACATAACACGTTCCCCATAGAGTCGGGATGCAGGGTGGTTTAAGTGGTTAAAGCAACTAGTGTATGTCCTTTAAAGTTGCAATCCATGTTTTTCAAGGAAGTTGTGCGTGTGCTTGTGCATGTCGACTGAACTGAAGTCAGTTGGAAAATCTAATTCCACATTCGACCAGGGGAGGCGTCTAAAAGTTACGTAGTTTCCTTTTAAGTAACGGTTTGCATGTATAATTAAGAAATAAGCCACGAGAGGTCTCAGGTTACCGGGTATTTTACACTGGCTGGGGGCCTAGGCAGACCCGACGCGCAGCGGAGGATCTTCTACCCTTCCAGCCAGTGTAAAATACCCGGTAAGCTGGGGCCTCGAGTGGCTTATTGCTTTTCTAAAACGGTTACAAACATATAGCAATATTAACCTAATAAAACTATTAAATTCACAAAAGTAGCTACGCTTTGCGCCACCAGAGCGAGCGAGCCAGAGCCACAACACTTCCTTGTTTTGCTCCGCAAGTAGCCTATGTGACGGGAGAATAGCGCTTGATGTATTTACGGGCTGCCACACATTCACAGTCATATGAGCCGGGCGGTGCTTAGACGCCCGCACGGCATGTGTTTGTAAAGCAATCAAGCGCTCCCCTTCCCCAGTTCAGCTACAAGGCTGCAGGATGACACAAAGTGATTGAAGGAATGTGTTATCGGTGAAATTTACACCGGTCACATGACGGTAACCAGCCAATCAGAATGAAGTATTGGGACTACCCGTTTTAGAATTCACAATAGAACAGTAGAAAATGGTTTCTGACCTGTGAGGGTTGTTGCTGAGGAGTGGCAGGTAGTCGGTGATGGAGATGTAGATGAAATGGCGGGCCTCCTGAATGACCCTAGAAATGGCCTCCAGGTCAGCGCTTCGGTCTTTGGGTATAAGAACACTTGGAGAGCTCTGTTGACATGAAATGGAAAAAAAGGGTCAAAATGCTGAGGATACACTCCTCGAGGAAAGGCATGCACTTACGGACGGCTGCAATTCGAAGCTGTAGAAGCTGCATAGAAGTGTATATTTGTATGTCTTTAAATGTTCTGATTGTTTATTAATTCATAAAGATGGGCAAACTCGAACTTCATTGGAGCCACTAGAGGCAAAATGGTACACAAAGCCTACAAATGGTGTCCTAACCTAAATAAAGTAGGCGTAGTTTGTTTCTCTCCCGACCTTACCACCACCCTCCCCCTGCCCCCTCCCAGGCTGACAAGTGGATGAGCATTGTGCATTATATGCAGATGGACAGAGAGACTCTTCCGGACTCCTCTCAAATCTCGGGAGAGTTTGTTGCTGGAATAAAGAAAGGTCGATAACAAAGTAGATGTTCTCCTTATTTGTCTGGCTAAAAGAAGCCATTTAAGTATGACTATCTTGGAAATATTGTGTGCCTTGAGATGATTGGGTCCAGTATTTAGTTCAGTGACCATGGAGTTAAGGAATGGATCATAAGCTGTGTTCACGGTCACTCTCCCATTGGAAATGAATAGACTCCAACATTCTTCCCGTCTCCTAATAATATTACCGGCCACCTCACGCAGATACAGGAAGTAATGCAATAGCTCTTGCTATTGGCCTCTTGGGCGGTACTTCCGCCAAGATCCCACTACTTCCGCCAAATTCGTGTGGGAGGAGGTGAAAAGGGGGGCGAGTGCTCTCACAACCTCTGCACGCAAGGCAGAATGATGTCTCATCTCATGCAGGCACCAGAGGCTGTGAGAAACAGAAAACGTATGCTCTTTAAGAGAAATTGTCCCTCACCTAGCGGTCATCTCCACTGGAAGTGATTGCTATACTTGAGAGGGTGTTGCGCAGATTTACATCCCGCTTATACTGTACACCTAATGAAAAACCAAGACACCACAAAAAACAAAAAAACCTGTATTAAAAACATAAACTCTAGTCTGTGGATATTAAGGAACGCATATCCCAGACCCAATGGGATGTGTCCGACATGGTGGATATCATATGCAAGTTGTTTTGTTAGGACTTTGAAGTTGATTTGCAGCCTTAAGATATTGTCATAACATGAAATGTCACTGTTTACTGTTAGTGTTTTATGGGTCAGTGTAACCACCCTTAAGCCCTTTACACTTTGGCGTATGACAGATTCTACATTAAAATTGGCTTAAGGGAAAACCGGCCAGGCAGCCGGCTGGCAGTTGGATCTCTGATGTCACGCTCATGTCATCATGACTGAGTACAAAACATATGTGTGAGGCAACCAAATAGCCCCATGGCCTCAAATCATGTCCAATTGCTGTGAAACTTTGCAGACACATTCCCACTAGGCTACCCTACATTTTTCAAGCTGGCCTCAAATTGGCGCTATAACAGGCAGATTTCTGTGAGCAGGCTGAGAGCTAATCTCCGTTCACCGTTGGACCAATCATGAAACTTTGCAGGCACACTCCCTGGAGGCCAAGGAAGAACCTCTGTCCCAAATCTTTCACACAGCCTATTATAGCACCATCAGCAGGTCCATTTTCTGCATAATTGTTTTTTCACTAGTAAGAGACCACACCTCTACTTAAGTGTGACAGTTTATTGAAACGAAATGAGATGAATGTGGAACGGGATGAGGAACCCAAGGTTAGGGCAAGACTCAGGTTGGGGGCGAAGTCTCAGGAGCTGACGATGACGATTCCTCAAGGAATAGAGACAGAAGGAAGAGCGAGAATCGGGGAGGAAGGAGGAGGTTGGGGTGGAGGAGGACGACAAGAGCAGTACTCACGACTCATGTTTGGTCTGTTGTGAAGCAGAACAAACAAGCTGGCCGAGATATCACAGGTGTATTTATACTGTGGTGATTGCAGCAAGGATTGGCTGTAGTGAATGGAGTCAGGTTAGTGGATACGGGTGATTGTGAATGGGGAGTGGCTAATGAGTGAGGGCAGGTGTGGTAGATATAGGGAAGCGATTGAGAACGGGGTGTGGATGATAAGCAGAGGGTGGTCTCCACTCCTGAACCTACGTTGAACACAACTACATTTACTGTACATTACTCCTACTGATTTTGTCATGCCAATTACACATTATCTCTACAGTCATTCATTTGATCAAGACAGATCTATCAGATTTTTCATATTCCATCCATATTCCTAATTGTCTTTGAAAGTTTGTTGAACATAATGCCTCAAAGTTGTCCATGCATGCTTAAGAATGCTACTTAAATTAGATCATGATGCTTTGACAGTTGCTATGTTTGATGTTAATATGGGGTCATTTTCATGCCATTATTATTTGTATTCGTAAAGAAAATGTGTGCATCCGTAAAAGTGCAAAAAATGTTTTCCTATCGCTCTGCTTATGTGACACTGTTGTTTCTTGACTAGAGTTCATGCTATTTAATTAGATTTCTCACTTGTAAGTCGCGCTGGGTAAGGTTGTCTGCTAAATGCCTAAATTGCTTACAGCAGAATAACACCAGGGAGGTGTGAAGGAGATTCAAGGTGATTACTGGGTACAGTTCAGCGAGCACTGCAGTGACAGGGAGGCCAATGACATGAACCTGCTCTTCAGACGTTTTTACGAGGGTGGTGGTCCAGCTGGCGCCCAATCGTCTGCGGCCACATGTCAAATGCCAGTCGGACCAGCAGTGGCCCCACAGCAGACCCAGCAGATGGGTCTGGGGTAACTACGTACCTACTACTCAGTACAATTCTGAGGTAGGCTACTATTACTTTATGGAGTAGCCTATTTCCATTTTTCAATACTTAATCTCAAAGGCAAATATTGTACTTTTTACTGCACTACAATTATTCAAAAACTTTAGTGGGGTGGAGGAGGAGAAGAAGAAGAAGAAGAAGGAGGAGGAGGAGAAATGTGATGGCACTGAGCCAATTAAGGCCAGCTATTAAATGATGGACCTGGAGTCAGAGGTCCAACATTACACAGTACAATCCTGAGTGTTCATTTAACTGAGAGAATAGAAATGTAACACACACACACACACACACACACACACACACACACACACACACACACACACACACACTAGTAGGCTCTATACTGTAGTGTACATGAGTTTCCTCCCAGGTTTATTATAGATGATTGAGGTCCATTTTTACCATTGTGTCTATTTTATATAGGCCTTTTATGAGTCATGATTTGTTCTTAGTATTGATTGTTGGGGGTTTTTAATGGTTTTATGCTATGCAAATAAAACGGCATTGCCTTGATTATTTGGGAAAACTAAAACCTTTTTTTAACTTAAAATGCTCTAGGGTGGGGGTAAGGAACTGTGATGGGGACATTGTGCATTTGTTTGTTTAACTGTATGTAATGTGTTTTGGGTTTTTTTCTTTGTATTTATGGACATTTCCTGATGTTTCACCGAGTGGCGCGCTACGAGCTTGTAGGTCTGCTATTTTTGAAAAATCGTGAAAATGCGGCACAAATCTTTGAATATATATTCTTTCAGAAGACCTTTCGACGTCAGGGTTAAAAAAAAAATGAAATCCCCAACATTTTTGTTAAACTTTGTCTGTATAGTCACTCACAGAGACGTAGGCCTCTGCCTTGGTGCTGTTGAGGGTGATCTCCAGCGGCGAGTCCCTGTTGAAGAGGCCAAAGACCCGCTTGGACCAGAAGGAGGGGATGAAGTCTCTGTACTCGAGGCCCCAGTAGAGGCTGAACACCCTGTGGAGGTCCAGGGCCAGACAGCTGCAGTCGTACACCAGAACCCCCAGCTCCTTCCTCTGTGGAAGGATGAACACTCTGAACACTCTGAACACTCTGAACACTCTGAACACTCTGAACACTCTGAACACTCTGAACACTCTGAACACTCTGAACACATGGAGGTCCAGGGCCAGACAGCTGCAGTCGTACTCCAGAACCCCCAGCTCCTTCCTCTGTGGAAGGATGAACACTCTGAACACTCTGAACACCCTGTGGAGGTCCAGGGCCAGACAGCTGCAGTCGTACTCCAGAACCCCAAGCTCCTTCCTCTGTGGAAGGATGCAGGCAGCTCCACCGTCAGTGTCTAGCACATCATCATTATTATAACAGCGAATACATTAAAACATGTTCAGTCATGTTTTTTTTCTGTCAATATCTACATCATTAGCATAATCATTATCATCATCCCTATCACCCCCATTGCATATTAAATAATTCAGTCGTGCTTTTTCCATCTCAGTAATACCCTGAGTCGTTATGAATATGATACAGACAGCACAAACAGTCTTAAAATGCTTTTATGTTTAGCCGTCTTGACTACTCCCCCCCCCTCTCTCTCTCACACACTCACACACACACACACACACACACACACACACACACACACGACAGTCATCCGACAGTCATCCAATTACAGGCTGTCTCCCTCGGTCATGGTAACCTCTCTTGTGGCTGAATGAAAGCAAATTGTAGCAGCAATGTTCCAACAGTGCCATCCCATAATATTGCAGAATGTTACAGTAGCAAAGGAGTAGGACCAACTCCATAGGCCTGTGATTTGCTTCTATTTAGCAATAAGACCATTAATGAGGTGATTAGGCGTGGCTCACATGTAGCATTCCAATTCATTCCAAAGGAATCAATGAAATGTAAAGGAACACAGGAGGAGTTCTAGATTGCTTACTGTATGGCTGATATGGGCTCTATTTCAATCTATTGGCACTGTACAGTCTATCAAGATCTTGGCTCTGTGCAGGCCAGACAAGTTCTTCCTCAGTCATCTCAACAAACGATTTCTGTATGGGGGAGCCTGGGGGACACAGTGGATTGTCATTATGAAACTGATTACATTTTTATAGCACTTTTTCAAGTGCTCAAAGCATTCATACATTGGGAGGTGAAGCAGTGGACAGTCGATGCCAGCGTCCTCACTTCCCACATTCACACATCAATGTTGGCAAGCTCACACCCACTGACTCATTGTAGGCAATGCGGGGTTCAGTTTCTTGCCCAAGGACACTTCGACAGGTGGAACCGGGATTCAAACCGTCGACCCAAGGATCATTGGATGACCTGCTCTACCTCCTGAGCCACAGCCGCCCCGGAAACAAACAACTGTCTAGAATCATTATTAGCTGTATAAGTATAATGCGTCTGTCTGTATGTGTGGCTGTGCCTTTCTGCTGTGCGTGTGCGTGTGCGCGCGCATGCGTGTGCGTACGCGCGCGTGTGCGTGTGTGTGTGTGTGTGTGTGTGTGTGTGTGTGTGTGCGTGCGTGCATGCATGTGTGTGTGTGTGTGTGTGCTTGTGTGTGCTGTACACATTAGGTACCGTGGCCAGGGACCTCCAATCCATGCTAGCACTGCCGAAGTACAGGTGTTTCCTGTCCACCACCCAGAAAGAGGAGTGGAGATGTCCATTGGTCAGCGCCGTCATGTTCACGTAGTGTACGTCAGCGCCTGGACACAACCCAATATAGCAAAGACAGAGATGAAGAGAAAGACACAGAAAATGATGCTGTCGTACAGTGCCTTTGCACCAGAAAAATTCACCAGAGTGACAGTGACAGAATGGGAAAGTAACATTGCATATATTTTGGGGGATTTCAAAAATAAAGAAAGTTAGAGCTACAGTATGCTGCAGAAAGCCAAAAACATGGGTGCACATGTGTACACAGTACACACGCACGCATGCATGCACGCATGCACGCACGCACACACGCACACGGCAGGGGTATGTTAGATGTGTGTATGAGTGAGAGAGCTGACTGTGTCTGTCGAGGGTTCGGAGTTCGGCTGAATCGATCATGCCACTGGAGATCTTGAGGTTGATTCCCCTCGCTTTCAGTCCCTGGAGCTCTTCCAGCAGAGCTCTGCCCTGTGGGAACACAGGAGGAGAAGGCGTGTTCAAGTTCTCTGTGTTCAAGACGGATCTGTCCGATATTTCATATTCCATCCTAATTGGCTAACATTGGCTTTCAAAGTTTGCAGGATTGGCCCGTTTTGAACAAAAAGCCTCAAATCATGAACGCAGCATGCAATTTACGTGAAATCTTTCACAGACTTTCCTACTAGGCTGAGGAATATATCCCACCCTTTTCACATTGGCCTGTTATAGCTCCACCAACAGGTGGATTTTTGCAAAACCCATTTTTGGAACAAAATGTCTCAAATCATCCAATTGCCATCCAAGGCGTAAGAAGAAATGGCACCCTTTTCACATTGGCCTATTATAGCGCCAGCAGGAGGTCACAACCTGACCTGCCCTGGTGGAGACCTGTGCCCCGAGGGGCACTTTATCTAGTTTACTATACTTTTGTACATCTGTACATTCGAGTTAAATGAACAATCAGGACTTTACAGTGTAGGGACCCCGTCCTGTGTATAGAGCACCCACACACAGATGCTATATTCTGGTGCAGTTCCCATCTCAGTGGGCCCTTATTTGGAGCCATCTGTTTGGGAAGAGGTTGCTGCAGGCTGAGGCCATTAGATGTGATCTCTCTCTCTTGTGGCAGCCACTTACTCTATACAATAAAGTGTGTGTGTGTGTGTGTGTGTGTGTGTGTGTGTGTGTGTGTGTGTGTGTGTGTGTGTGTGTGTGTGTGTGTGTGTGTGTGCATGCAAGGCTGCTGTGAATGCCTCCACATTTGTGCGATGTGTTTTCATGAAGAGAGTGATCAATTTGAGTGGTAAACCGTAGTAAAAGTAGTAAATAGCCAGCCAAATACCATTCCAAATATAACTCACTGCCACTGACCTCAAATTAAATCTAAACTGGTATTTTGGCAGCTGGTAAAGGGGCACAGGAGGAGTTATCGATTGCTTACTGTAGGGATGATGCCTTGGCTCTATTCCAATATATTACTGTAGGGATGATGCCTTGGCTCTATTCCAATATATTACTGTAGGGATGATGCCTTGGCTCTATTCCAATATATTACTGTAGGGATGATGCCTTGGCTCTATTCCAATATATTACTGTAGGGATGATGCCTTGGCTCTATTCCAATATATTACTGTAGGGATGATGCCTTGGCTCTATTCCAATCTATTACTGTAGGGATGATGCCTTGGCTCTATTCCAATATATTACTGTAGGGATGATGCCTTGGCTCTATTCCAATATATTACTGTAGGGATGATGCCTTGGCTCTATTCCAATCTATTACTGTAGGGATGATGCCTTGGCTCTATTCCAATCTATTACTGTAGGGATGATGCCTTGGCTCTATTCCAATATATTACTGTAGGGACGATGCCTTGGCTCTATTCCAATCTATTACTGTAGGGATGATGCCTTGGCTCTATTCCAATCTATTACTGTAGGGATGATGCCTTGGCTCTATTCCAATATATTACTGTAGGGATGATGCCTTGGCTCTATTCCAATCTATTGTGGCAATCAACATTGTGTGAATTTGCGGGTGCGCAACATGAAAAGGCTAATGGTGGCGCTGTGGTTTTATTTTAAATATATTAACCTATTATGCCAATATATGGCAAGAATATGCAGAATACAGCCTATCCTGTATATATACTGTATGCCATATTCAGGTTCATATATGTGCATATATGTGGATAAATAGGAAATATATGTCTCTATATAGCTTATGCAATTTATATTTCCATGTGGGGGGTCAGCTAGGTCGGGAGGTAACAGGGGGTGCATGGCCAAAAAGGTTTGGGAACCGCTGGACTACATCAACCTGTGTGAAGCTGCTGGCCTAGTAGTTACATACTACTGACTGCATTGCATACACTGGCCTAGTAGTTACATACTACTGACTGCATTGCCATGTCATTTGCTGTCCAGCTTATACTGTCCAGAGGATGACACAAACCTACTGATTCACAATATGCGTCCTCACCTTCGTCTTCAATGATTGTGTTTACGCAATGTTTGCGTTTACACAAACACTCAAAACTGGCCATTCATTGTCAATGGCATGCAATGTTTGTCTTTGCACACAAAACTGTCCGTTCATTGTCAATGGCATTTAATGTTTGTATTAGGACAATGTTTGTGTTTACACAAACCCTCAAAGCTGAACATATAGGAACCAAATAAGGAACCATCTCTCAACCCTGTATATGCCATATTCAGGTTAATATATGTGTATATATGCCATATTCAGGTTAATATATGTGCATACATGTGAATATATAGGAAATATATGTCTCATAGCTTACACTACTAGAGAGTAACTAAAAAATAATAAAAATACATGTCATGGATGCACCTGGGACGTATCCTCAGTGATGTTTCCTGAGGTCATGGATGCACCTGGGACGTATCCTCACTGATGTTTCATGGATGCACCTGGGACGTATCCTCACTGATGTTTCATGGATGCACCTGGGACGTATCCTCACTGATGTTTCATGGATGCACCTGGGACGTATCCTCACTGATGTTTCCTGAGGTCATGGATGCACCTGGGACGTATCCTCACTGATGTTTCATGGATGCACCTGGGACGTATCCTCACTGATGTTTCATGGATGCACCTGGGACGTATCCTCACTGATGTTTCATGGATGCACCTGGGACGTATCCTCAGTGATGTTTCCTGAGGTCATGGATGCACCTGGGACGTATCCTCAGTGATGTTTCCTGAGGTCATGGATGCACCTGGGACGTATCCTCACTGATGTTTCATGGATGCACCTGGGACGTATCCTCACTGATGTTTCATGGATGCACCTGGGACGTATCCTCACTGATGTTTCATGGATGCACCTGGGACTATCCTCACTGATGTTTCATGGATGCACCTGGGACGTATCCTCAATGATGTTTCCTGAGGTCAACAGGGTTTCGGGTCTTCCAAAATCATACCCCTCACTCAGGCGACCCAGCCGGGGTTGATCAAATCCCGATTTACGTCCCAGTAGCTACCCTCGATCAGTCCATCAGGGAATGAGCAAGACCACACAATCCGTTGCTCCGGAACTACTCTGCCGGTACTGGGAGAACCAAAATCTGGCACGTGGAAGGACTAGGCTCCGTGGGTTGACTCCTGACCGGGCCCCTCCTACGTCTCACCAGGTCCACTCCTGCTTTCACCAGGCCCAGGATCTGTGTGTTGCACCAGACTCCCAGTACCAGGCACTCCATTCAGAAGTGGTGGATTATAATGGCCCTCCTAAAGGCCTCACCAAGGTTTGTTGGGCTTCCTCCTCATGGAGGACACAGGCTGGGGCGCTAAACCCATACTGCTCACCCGGGTGCCGTCTACATTCCGGCTGTCACCCATCTCTCCGGTGGAGAGTAATACTGTTACTGTTAATTTACACTGGCAATCAAAATGAATCACTGGTTTAATTGCTGATTTGTTTTAAGCAGTGCTTAAACCTAAATCAATAAATCTTTGATCTGAAACAGGTTTTGTGGTGTTGGTCTTACCTGCCTGGCAGTAGGCTGAAAGCTGGCCTCATAATCCGAGGAGTTGAGGACCCACAGAGGGGACACAATCTCCACGGACCGCACTGCGTGCTCCAACAGGTCATGGAGGCCATCAGAGAGGGGCAGATAGGATGTTTCATTGTCCAAAAAGAAAACGTCGTTCGGGATGTTCTCCACAAGCACGACCCTACGGAGACCAACAGAGAAGAAAACAAGCAAACTGAAAAAGTTAAAGATAATCTGTGTGACAAAGAGATGACTGGAAGGAGGGGGGCTGGAGGTGGTGGTGCTCTAGCTCGGTTTTTGTCTGGGGACCCCGAAATGCTTTGGCCATGTCTCGTGACCCGCCCCGCCCCTCTCCCCAATACAAATTGACCACTACATTCACTTGCAAAAAATGTATACAAATTAAAATATTTTTATTTTTTAAATATAATCTGGGGACCCCCCAAAATAATTTGGCGACCACCCGAGGGGTCACGACGCCCAGGTTGAGAACCCCTGCTCTAGCTGGTTCCATAATCGAAAAACACTGCTGAAATTTCATCAGAGTAAGCCCCAGCATAATGGGAAATTGCATGCTGGGAATTAATGTGAGGTTTTTCTGTCTTTTATGAAGCAATTATGTCTAGTTCATATTAGCAGCGGCGGAGTCATCAGCATCTCTGGTATAGATGCACCTGGCGCAATGCCAGAGAAACAAGGCTATATTCATCCTGTTCTGGATCACTGCATGATGGCACATCAGCTCTGAGCTCGGTTTGGTTGGCACAGCACGATGACACAAAGTTCTCTGGCTGTCGCATGCTATATATTCAGTAAGGCACCATTAGTACTGTAGTAGTGTCTAGTACAGACAGACAGACAGACAGACAGACAGACAGACAGACAGACAGACAGACAGACAGACAGACAGACAGACAGACAGACAGACAGACAGACGGGAGCACACTCAGCACGGTGTACGTGTGAGAGATAGAAGTGAAGGACATCAGTAGATGTCTAGTGACAAGATAAGGTCTGGGCATCTGGAAACACCATCATCTCACTTGGAACAAAGAAGTTCCTGGATAACTCGGTCCCTATATGGGCACAAAAGTATCCATCCTCCCCTCACTGGCCCCTTTTCCACCGGTTGGGAACCGGTTGTCAATTGTCAATATAAGTAAATTAATATATGATAACCCTCCCACAGTAGTAGCTTTTTTATATTTTCCTACATAATGCATAATTTGCATATTTAAATTTACAATTTCAGAAAATGTGTCGTGTAAGTAATAAACTGGGGATGTTTCATGGTGATTATATTTTTACCTATATGCACCTATCACGTATTGTAGGCCTACTGTAGGTGAAAATTACAAAATGTGTGAATATGAAAAAGCTACTCCTGTGGAAGGGTTATCATATATTAATGTACTTATATTGATCCTAAACAATTTAATATAGGTATGGTGTTGCCCACTCAATTCATAATTAACGCTCTAATTTGGGAGGTCTGGCTCATGGATTAAAAACTGGTTCTGAACTGAACTGGTTCCCAACCAGTCGAAAAGGGGCCCCTGTGTCCCTTCTATGCCCATATATGGAGATCCCTGATGTCATCAGTATATGCCCATATATTGGTATGATCGGCGGTTCTGGACAACCGCACCAAACTAGTTTAGTAGCCAATCTCATTGGATGTTGGTCAGCAGTTGCTATGGTGTCAAATATCGACCAATCAGGGAAGGGGGTAGAGCTAAGTGGCAAGAATTCTCAGAAGAGTCAAATGAGAAATAGACATTTTCAGTCTAATCTAAAGGTGTACCACATGCCCAAGTATAAAATGCATATAAAAAGGTTGTGAACCAATGCCCTATAGGGTACACGGGGAGAACATGCAAACTCCCGGGCCCCTTCACCAACCCACCTGTGGGGGCCCAATAACGCCACACACAACCGGGCTGTTATCACCACCTTAAATGCCCACTATATACAGTACAGTATCAGTCTGGATTGCCATTGATTCATGCCATTGGCACTGAGATAGCGCAGAGGACGAAAATAGCTGGGGGATTAAACAAGACAAGTGCTCAGTGAACTGTTGAACTTGTGTGCTCTCCAATAGTATAGTGTAGTCTTGGCTGTGGCTGACTGAAGCCTAATTTACATTACAATGTTGCTTGCCAACTGATGTTTAAAGCGAAAGGTGCCAAGCATTGTGTCATGTTTTGGCATGCAATACTGTAAGGTGTAAAATAGACTTTACATTCAGAAACTGTATACCTTTGTGTCATGGTGATCTGAGTGTAAAAGATTTTCCACGAGATGGAGTCAAGTTTCAGTGATCCTATATTAATGTACTGCAGCCAAGATGCACAACCCCTAGAGTGGAGTTATTTTTCTGTATAAAGGGTAAACTTGGTATGGAATACATTATGGTTAAGGGGGCTGTTCATTGAAGTGACTATATAAGTAATGTGCTGTATCTATGGCCAGTACAGAATTCATTCCATATGTTGATCTGATTCTGACCCCCATGCCAAAGCGCCAGTGCTCGCCCAGCAGTACTGTCGCCACCCAGGCGGATGCATGCACGCGACCTCGCCTTTAGGGCAAGGTCATGATGGTAGACATGATGGTAGACATTCAGTGGGCTACAGAGCATTCCAGCACACACAACTACTGTAGGTACAGTAGCTTGTCTGGCCGATAAGTGGCATGTTACACCAAAATCATCTTCAGATGGATCACAGGGTCAGCCAAAGTGTATCACTCATGAAACAGGAAGGGGTTGAATATTTTCCACACACTGAAGGCACAGAGGCAGCCCACTGTAGGTGATAATGTACTGGCAAACTATAAGCCCCCCCAGTTGCCAGCACACGGCATGAATATGTGTTGTTGGTGACGTTAAAGCTTATTCAGTTGCTGGAGTCCAGCCATCAATCATGCTGCTGGAGTAACGTTCCCTCTGATCAACACACAAATAAATGAATAGGGAGTGAAGTGAAGAAGGCTAAGATGGGATGAAAAAGAGTCGCTGCGTGTATTGCATGTCTGTACTTCAAATTATACAGCCCACGTACATGTTTAGTGCTTAAATCCAGGATAATTCAACTTGTGAGAGAGAAATCACAAGTACCACCAATTTTCTGTCGACAATGTGCAAGTTACAGCCAATATCAGCCATATCGACAAACCAACATTACATCCCCCTCTTTACCTTTATTTGGAGAACCATGTAACAAAAGGGTAGCAGAAATGGGTCCAGTGGAGTAAAAGAAACATTTGACTGAACGCAGTGTAGGAAAAGGCAAGTGTATTCAGCCTGGGTCAGAGGTTGACCTACGGAAGTTAGATGTGGGCCCTGTGGGTGGAGCAAAAAGAGAAGTTGGACAGAGAGGATGATTAGTTGGATGTGTGGCATGTCACTGAGGGATCAAGACGAGTACAGAATGGTGACAGAGGACGGGAGTGGAGGTGATAGCAGATGTGGCGAGGGCCGAGGCATGCTCAGATGGTACCGAGTAGACCCGTTAGGAAGCTAAATGACTGGGTGAAGAAGTGATGTTGAGGAAGAGGGGATAAGACGCACTGGCAGGCCAAAATAGACCTGGCAGATTGTCTGTGTCTGCAGAGAGGAGAGTGATTAGCATTGACCAGGAGATGGCCAAATGTACCCGTTACGCAACTGTGCCAAATTTCCGAACACTGACGATGAACTAGCACTACCTCAAACCAGTGGCTTAAGAAGAGTCTAAAAGCCATGCTAATGGCCTGGGCCGTGGCTCAGCGGTCCAGGCACATTGGCCGGTAGCCCGAGTCTGGCAGTGTGCCGCGGGTTCGACTCCCGATCTCAACGGCCTTCACTGCATGTCACTCCCCCATCTCTCTCCCCCATTTCCTGTCAGCCTACTGTCTGTCTCTCTATAAAAAATATGAAATAAAGGCGAAAGCCGCAAAACAAAACCCATTTAATGTAAATTGCTCTGGATTAAGAGCGTCTGCTAAATGCCTAAATTGTAAATTGACACACTGATGGAAGAAGTACTCACTTTTTGTTCTTTTTACTTAAGTAAAGGTATCAACATTGCAATTTAGAAATACTCTGTTACAAGTAAAAGTCTGGACTTCAAAAATGTACTTGAGTTACGAAGTACAAAGTATTGGTATCAAAATGTACCAAAAAGTAGAAAGTGCTCATTATGCATAATTTCCCATTTCAGAACTTTTCAAATGTATGCAAATCTTTTTGAGAATAGAAAAGCTACAAGCTACAAGCTCCGCAATGCATTGTGAGCTTATATAGGTTGTCTATTTTCAAATGGCCGAAATGTATATAGGGCTGAAGTGGTTAATGAATGTAACACATTATTGTAGTGGAGTAAATATTTAAAAGTATAATATTTGCCTCTTGAGATGTAATGGAGTAGTATTGAAAGTAGTACTGAAAATTGGCAATACTATAGACAAAACTTTTTTTTTTACTTAAGTACAGTACTTAGTAAATGTACTAGTTAGTTGCTTTTCACCACTGAGGGGATTGGGGAAGCAGACACACAAAAGGATTTGTACGTAGTACGGTCCCACACAGGCAGACCGAGTGACTATTGCACTGTTACTTACTGTAAACACACACACACACACATGCATGCGCATGCACACACGCACGAGCAGTGTCGTAACCAAGGGCATCACCAAAAGCAGATGTTATTGGTTCAAACCAGCATTGAGTCACTGGCTGCAGTGGGGGGAGGGGGTGGGGAGGGGACCCATTAGTCACTGTCACGTCCCAGGATTTGGCGTGACACACAGTATGAGTATGAGTGTAGAGAGCAGGGGAGACTATCTATCTATCTATCTATGAGTATGAGTGTAGAGAGCAGGGGAGACTATCTATCTATCTATCTATCTATGAGTATGAGTGTAGAGAGCAGGGGAGACTATCTATCTATCTATCTATCTATCTATGAGTATGAGTGTAGAGCGCAGGGGAGACCGATGTGTCTGAGCGGCAGAGGAACGTACTGTGGGACAGTACAGGCCAGGGGAGACCGATGTGTCTGAACGGCAGAGGGAACGTACTGTGGGACAGTACAGGGGAGACTGATGTGTCTGAACGGCAGAGGAACGTACTGTGGGACAGTACAGGGGAGACTGATGTGTCTGAACGGCAGAGGAACGTACTGTGGGACAGTACAGGGGAGACCGATGTGTCTGAACGGCAGAGGAACGTACGGTACTGTGCACTGCAGGACTGGCTAAGATTAAAGGACAGATGGTGTCACGACAAGGTGTTGAGGAGGTGCTTACATTAATGCCCACAGGGCGGCGCACATCGTCTTCTATATATGTTTTTGTTTGCAAGTGTGCAAAGATTGCAAGTGTGCAAAGATTTCAGGGTTTTCAGTACAGCGTTGAAACATGGAAGGTTTGACACAGGATTGTTTGTACATTCTCACAGTGTAAAATGTTTAGATATGTCCTTTGTTATGAGGTCAACTATTCTGTCGTGGCGTGCTATATGTAAAGCCCTTTATAGGAATGACAGCCACAAAAAAAGAAGGCAAGCCAAAAGTTGCATTTGACTTTTATTTGAGTGTCACAAATAGGTCTCGATCGGCCAAATGATGTATTATTGAAGACGATGGTGACTCTGGGTTTCCCCTGGAGCTGTGGAAGAAGACGATGGTGACTCTGGGTTTCCCCTGGAGCTGTGGAAGAAGTGCATTAATCCTCATAAGGGTTTAGGCGGTGTTTCGGGATGGGGGGAACCAGCATCTCAGCAGGTTTATCCTCATAAGGGTTTAGGCGGTGTTTCGGGATGGGGGGAACCAGCATCTCAGCAGGTTTATCCTCATAAGGGTTTAGGCGGTGTTTCGGGATGGGGGGAACCAGCATCTCAGCAGGTTTAGGGGCGTCTTCCACCTTCACAGCAGCTACAGCAGCATAATGAGAAGTATCGCAGGTTAAGTGTACAGTGTAGAATAATAAAGGATATTTCTGCTGTATATTGGAATACGATTGGAATTGACTATGGATTTGTACCTTGACTGTGGATTTGATTTGACCTCCCAGCCAGCTCAATTTAAGTATAATCAAGCTGTACTGGAGATGCGGCGTACGGCATGGATTACTATAGGCAGTTCTAACATGAACATAAATTGCTGCGTTCAAGTTCAGGAGAGTAAGGAAGGGGCAATTCTCATGAATGCTGCCTTCGAGTAGGGCATGGAGAGAGGGCATTTGTGGGGGGGTTTCACCACAGTAAATACTGCATCCATGGTCTAGGGGGGCACTTTTTACCGATGGGTAAAGGGGCAGCTAGAGGGCAGAAGCCCCCGTGCACGTGGCTGGTGCTGCATGCATGGGTCAAGTCTGTATCCTCAACAATTAGACCTTTATCCTTCAACACATGTTAATGCAGGTTGCCAAACAGGTGTTTCACAAAATTACTTAAGGTATTAGGTTCTATATACAAAATATCATCAAATATTGGTACATCCGTAGCCTGACTCCAGCCCTGAATCGCTAGCCACGGCCATTCAAAAATCATGTTCTGGCGATTCAGGTCCATGGTGACTCGGTATATGGCAACTTTCCATCATTTAGCTGGGGACCACCTGGAACCCCCTCAGGGACCACTGGTGGCCCTCCGGACCACTGGTTGAAAACCAGTGCTTTAAGTTACACGGCTTGACGTCACATCACACAAAATGACATCTTATGAAACTATAGTTACCTGGCTTATCCTCGGCTTTGGCATTCTGCAATGATGCCGCGTTACTGATGGCCAGCAGGGCGAAAAGAAGGATCACAATCTTCATTTTTCTGTGAGAACATAAAAAAGCTGTCAGTCAGTATAGTTGTTTGACTCTGTCTGTATGCCTTTGGATCTGCTACAGAGACAACTTATAAGAACATTGAATGTAACTGATGTCGTTCTCATTAGACAGTGTTTATCAACCTTCAGGAGGACCCATCCGAGTCAGGAGGACCCACTTTAAGATCCTCAAAAACACATATTAAGGCCATTTAACACAGTAGCCTATATCGATTGTAATTTCACTCTTCGAGGTTTGAAATACAAAATAAAATACTATGACATTTTTTGAACACATAACTTATCATTACAATCTCTGTGCTCTACCAATTATTTGACCCTGCAGCCTGCAGGTCAAGCATCGCTGTCATTGCAATTGCATACTAGCAAGAATCTTTGAGCTCACCTTCAGTAGTTTGGGGAAGTCCTCAGAGCTGAGAAGAACCACGTCAGTCAGCAATGTCTGTAATGTGTGAAGTCTATCCACCCTAGCTACTGCAATATATACTGCACTAACTGCCCCGAGTGTTTAATGAGTGCAGGCTTGCAAATAGCCTTGAACAATTATAAATATTGGTATATTTGACACGTTTTAGGTATATTAGGCGTGTCAGCTTTTGACATGTCTAAAAGCTGAATTACCTAACCAAAAAATAAGTAGAACAAAAAACTCTAAACTCTTTGACACGTGTAAAAGCTGAATTACACGTGAACACATGGTTGACGTAACCAAAAAATAAGTAGAACAAAAACGGAACTGGCCATTTGAAAATAGCCCATCTACAAGCTCACAATGCGTCGCAAATATTTTTTATACATTTGAAACTGTATCAGTTTCTGTATCAGTGGTGCTCAATATTTCATGTCAATGCCCATAAACATTATATATCGACCCCCATCTGAAAATATGTTGTTCCAATATGTTGTCCCCCCCCCCCCCCCAGAAGCAAAGATTTGAGTTAAAAACGTTCACTGTGAAAGAATATATATTCAATGATTTGCGTCACATTTTCACGATTTTTCAAAAATAGCAGACCTACAAGCTCGTAGTGCGGCACACGGTACCGCACTATGACCTTGTAGATCTGATATTTTTCAATAGCTAAAGTATAACATAATGCTTTTAAACACCAAAACGACCAGGAATGGAAAGGTTATACTTTAGCTATTGAAAAATAGCAGATCTACAAGCTCATAGCGCAGCACAGAGTGCCGTGATACGAGCTTGTAGATCTGCTATTTTTTTTTTTACAAATCGTGAAAATGTGGTGCAAATCTTTGAATATATATATTCTTTCAGAGCGAACGTTTTTAACTAAAATCTTTGCTTCTGGGGGGTCCCTGGAAAAACATATTTTCAGATGGGGGTCGGCGGCCAAATACATATAATTCTGGGGGGCCTTGGCATGAAATAGTTTGATCCTAATCCTGGTCACTAAACTGCCTCCCCCTGGCCAGCCGGGGCGCCTGATGGAGGGGAAAGGAACTGGTTGGAATAACGTGTTCCTTCCACGCGCTACGACGTCCAACCAAGGAAACTCCCCCCTGTCAGGTGAAAAAGGAGCAACTTGGACACTCAGGCATGAAGGAAGCATGAGTTCAAGTCCGTTGCTCTCCCCTTGTCCCGCATATATGGGGACTAGGTTGGCGGAGGGTGTGTAGAGCCCAGGATCACATTAGATGATTGACACAGGGGTGAAAAATGGGTTACAAAATCGTGGGATAAAAAAAATATATATAAAAAAAAAAGAAAACAAGTTTGAGAACGACTGACAGAAAACTGTCATGATTTAGAAGACATTTGTAGAATCGACCTCAGGTCTTAATATCACTTATAAAATAAAATACCTTTTAGCTTTACTTTATGCTCTGACTATCGTAGACCTATCAGCTCACAACACGTTGCCTTCGCCAGTACGGTCCCGTCGCCTCAGGCATCAACACAGGTGTGTGAGTTTATGCGGTTTATTAGGGTTTATGAGTTTATTGTGTTTGGGTGGTGACTGTTTGAGCTCATGTAAAGTGTACTGTATATCGCGGCGCCGGGGGATTTGTGTGTGTGTGTTATATTAACCCATTCTGACCTGAGATCAGATTCATACGAGGTTTCCACTGGACACACACTGGTCTGATTAACCCATTCTGACCGGAGATCAGATTCAAAAAAAAAAATTACCCACACGAAATCATTGTTGACCTACTGTATAGCTAAGGGCATAAGTTCATATGTTTCATCAGCTGCCAAAATGTATAAGCACTCACGTGTTTCAACTGCCATGTTCATGCACAATAATGAAAATGACGCCTTTTCAGATGTCACAGCTAATACACCAGATATTGTTGTTGTTGATGAGGACAGTAGAGAAGTGACCATTTTGGAAGTGGCATGTACATTTGACCACAGTCTGGAAGAGGCATTCCTTACCAAGGTGCTTATACCAGTGTCTTAAGGATGCTATTATACAGCTTAGCTACAAATGTAAACTACTTGTGTTCATATTTGGAAGCCTCGGTAATGTCCATAATTCAGTTGTGAGAGGCCTGCAGATTGCAGGCATGCCCAAGCCGAGAGCTAAGGCATCGGCAAAATTCGGTTCAGTGTCTGCAATAATTGGCAGTCGCCATGTGTGTGTGTGTGTGTGTGTGTGTGTGTGTGTGTGTGTGTGTGTGTGTGTGTGTGTGTGTGTGTGTGTGTGTGAGAGAGAGTGGGACAGTCCGGAGACGCACACACACACACACACACACACACACACACACACACACACACACACACACACACGTCCCAACCTAAATATCCCCAGTGGTGGAAAAAGTAAGCGATTCATAATCCATCTTAAATGGATAAAGCCTTGGCCTGGAAGAGAGGTCATCAGGTGGTCCCCAACCTCCTTGAAGTAAAAGTCCGGAATTCAAAATGTAAAAGCTGTCAAATGTAGAGGAATAAAAACCATAATAATTGCTCCTTCTAAACGAAGTATAAAAAAATAAAACATAAATACTCAAGTAAAGTCCTGGAAATCTTACATAAGTATCGTACTTGAGTAAATGCACTCAGTTACTTTATAGTTTACACCATGGCCACTTCCCTGCAGCCTCCTTTCCTCCCAACCCAGCGCACACAAGACTTCAAATAGCCTTTGAAGTCTTGTGTATAACTCGGACTGATCACTGCAATGACCGTTCATCTTTTACTGTTTCTGTCCAGAATCTTCTGTAATGTATACTGTGAGGTTTGTACTGCGACCAATCACAAAGAAGCACCGATGCGTGAAACCAAACCCCGCGTTCTATGAAGAAAGACAACACTAGCACACTAACCCACAATAACAGCATTGCGTTATGCTTTAGCTATTGGAAAATAGCAGATCTACAAGCTCATAGCAGCTTGTAGGTCTGCTATTTTAGAAAAATCGAAGAACCACTGACATAGAAACATAGCTTTTTCAGAAAACTGTCATTTTCAAACAGACATCTTTAGAATCTGATCTCAGGTCAGAATGGGCTAACAGACCCCCCCCCCCACATCCCCTCTATCTCTCACACTCTGTGGCTTATTTGGCTGTGGATCCACGCTAAGGAGACAGGAGAGGAGAGAAGGACAAGACCTCTGGCATTCTCGGAAGGAGAGATTTCAATCAGCGGAAAGAGAGAGAGAGAGAGAGAGAGAGAGAGAGAGAGAGAGAGAGACATTTTTACCAAAGGGTGGCGCTAGAGGAAAGACAAATCTGTAGGGTTCATCTTCCAGGGTAGAGAGCATGATTGTGCAAAGCAAATTCTACGGCAATCCAGTCAGAAGTTTTAGTATCTTCTTGTTTGGATATATAGACCCCAATCCAACAAACTCATATAACAACAAATAGCAATGAAGTTAAGTATTTAAGAAATCAGGAAAAGGGTAGTGAAAATCACCGAATTTTCACGTTTTCACTGAAATGCAAACAGTGCAGATGCCGATACAAGTATCATTATGTTTATTGTCCGCTGGTGCAGTCTGAAATCAGCTGTTAATGAGTGCAGCTGCATAAGGGGGTAAAAGACGGGCCCTAACGTATGCCATGCCACATATAGTGGCTAGTGGGTTTATAACCTTCCACTATTAGGAAATGTTGTCTTGCGGCCACACTATACCCACTATACATTATGCAGGCTCCTTTATTTGAGGCTGGAGGTGTTACCCGTGGGCGTGTTGATGTGCTTTCCTTACAATTGCTATCTTGCCCACACAAGGTTAGGAGTTTATAGGACAGCAGAAATGTAAGCGCCGTTTCGTTTGGTAGAATGCGTAATAGACAGGTCGGGAGTGGAGCTGCCTGGACGCACAACAGCAGAACATTCACAGCTCAGAGGTCTCGTTCTCAACAAATCTCTGTGAGCAGAACTGAGTGTTAATTGTGTCCATTGTGTTTATATAATTGCCTATTCAAAGAAGTTATTGTCTCCACCAGGCCGAAGGCATGGGGAGAGAGTATGTTTTGCACTCCGTCCGTCCATGTGTGTGTGTGTGTGTGTGTGTGTGTGTGTGTGTGTGTGTGTGTGTGTGTGTGTGTGTGTGTGTGTGTGTGTGTGTGTGTGTGTGTGTTTGATTTGTGCCGTGCATTGTGTGTCATTCATCATTTGCTCGTTCCGTTTCATCACTCCATTGCGCAGCAAATAATTAATGGATTACAATAATATAAAATTCCACAAAGTCGACGAGGATCAGCCCACGTTAGGTTTGGGTATAAAACAAGAGAGGCCAGGTTGAGAGTCACCAAGGAAGACACAGAAAACAGAATCAGATTGAAATTGTCGCCGTGGCGAACCCTAAATAGAATTAGCAGAAAGAAGAAGAACACGATGACAGATTTGATAAGATTACAAAGAAGACTGGAGTAGTGAGTGTATCCTGCTTTACTCTGAAGGACTAAAGTGAAATGTATGACATGTATTAGCTATGGCAGAACAACATAAACAGAACAACAAATGAAATAGTGTAAATCAACAACAGAGGAGGAGGAATAAGCAGAATGGAGGAAATAAAAACACACAGGGTAATCATTAATCCTATAGCCCTATCTATCCCTTTGGTAATGTATCTTCGGCTGGGTGATGAATGGCGATTTAGAATAGTTTTGAACACTCGGGATTAAAAGCCAAAGAGAAACAAAGGAGATATTGTTTTCTGCTTGCAAGAGGTTCATCTATTACTGCAGTCTTTGGTGTCCACCACCTCCCCTCTCATTAACCCTGCTGCCGCCATGCTGCAGATGGTGCAGAATTCATGGAATCTGTGTTATGTGCCTGTGTGCGTGAGTGTGTGTGTGCGCACGCACGCACGCACGCACACGCACACGCACACACACACACACACACACACACACACACACACACACACACACACACACACACACACACACACACACACACACACACACTTATTGCGCTCTCTCTCTCTCACTCTCCCTCTCTCTCCCAGAATGCATCCATCATCTACTATACTACACAGTACACCCTGAGAATAAGGTCTTTTAGAATGATAATGGCAGGCAAACACGCCCCTTGTAATATACTGAATACATAAACGTGTATTGCACAAATGGCAATATACAAAAGTCATTGCAGTGAATTATGTTAATATGATGATCAACTATATTTATTTGCATGTGCTACAGGCCTACAATCATCTTTAATCTATATGAATCATGTTCAGCATACAGTGTGGCAGGGTGGGATAGGGTTAATAATGTGCGAGTCGGACCAAGGCGCTGTCGGAATAGAGAGTATGGACATGCATGCTTTTCCCATCAGGACACGCCCCCCTCATCTAGACTGAGTGGCAAAACATTGAGCAGCATGGAGTGTTGGAGTTTGGAAGCGCTCGTTGGAAGTCACTCAACCGTCCTACGTACCACCTGTTTCTAAATATCACATAATGCAGGAGGCAGCAAAATGTTGTGTTATTGAAAACAAGCACTTCCAAACTTTGACACTTGAAAAATAATCAAATACAGGGCATTTCTTGACAGAAAGTAGCTCAAAACGTTTCTATGGTGGATTTTTATGAAACAAAAACTTTTCAGATAGAAAGAGGCTAATTCAAGCTTTTCGTACAGCTGCAATGTTGGTGAGTTTAACCTTGTTTAATGCAATCAGTCAGGACTTTTCTGTTTGGATGAATGGGCTGTCAAGGCCAGAAAGTAGTTTTTTGACACTCAGTGGGCGTTCCCGCATAACTTCTAGGTACGATGATGTCACGCGCATACCCTCTATAATGAGCCGTCGGACAAATGACACGGCACTGGCAGCATCTGATATTTGATATCTATATAATCTAGGGTATGGGTTGTGGTCGGGCTGATATTGCAGTGGCTTATGCTGCTATGTGTGTGGCTTATTTTGAAGAGAAATACTGAGTAAGGTCACGGTTTCAAAAAGGAAATATAATAGGCCTACTGTAGCCTGGCTATAATGAGCACAATGGTGTATGTTTACAATAAATGCTGCAGATACAGTATAGCCTAAATACTAGAAAAGAGTGCTCCTCGGAGTGCAGATGTCCACCAGGCTGAGTTGCCTATAGTACCCAGGGCTGTGTCATGAGGAAGCTGCGAGGGGAATAGACTTTGTCCTATAGACGCTGCAACTTTTCACTCTATAGGGGCCAATCACCATATGTGAATGAAAAACAACACGTAGGACCTGCAGTTCAAGAGTTGTGGGCCAGAATGTAAAGTGGCTTGTTATAGTGCCATAAAAGAAATGAAAACATCGGCACCGCAGACCTTCGGGCCGCAGAGCTTCCCTTCGGGGACCTTCCCCTTAGGGCTGCGGCGCGAAACGTTACCTGATTAAAAGTAAAGAAACTTGGGAGCCTGAATAATGGTTTGCCGATTTTTTCATTTCTAAAAAATGAATGACTTCATTTTGATCCAGCACCCAGCCTAAAGGTATAGATGTGCGTGTCCTTTTTGACTGTTTTTTCAGCCTCCTCTACTGCTTGTTATAGTGCCACCATAAGGCTGATTTGAGAAGTTTAGCTTACTGGGAATATGCATGCTAAGTTTCACGCTGATTGATCCAGTAGTGTCCGAGATGGACGCACGGACAAATGGATGGACGGACAGACACACAGACGGGGTGAAAATATTATCTCCGACTCCCAGCCTAATTTTGCCTGATAGGGATAATAATACTGTAGGTGGTGACTGGTGACATGGGGGTGTAGAATACAATGACAACACAGAGTAGAGAGACTACAGATGAATGGGTACATTCAGCCAGCTCTACCAGTCCCTGGCTTGATTCCCGCCCAGCTGCACAGTGTGGATCAATATGAACTCCCTTATCAGCCATCTGACACCAGCTGGCTATTAGACATGCAACAAACATCCATTAAACTACAGCATTTAGAGTTTTATCAGATGAGATGTGTTTTACTCACTCCAGACATGGAAACATCATACACGTGCTGCTACAACATAAAACACCAAGAGCCAATGTGAAACCTGAAAATCAATTAGGTGTGTCATGATATTCTCTATTCTATTCAAAGTAACTGAAGGAGGATGTGGAGCTTCTTAAATTATTTTTTGGCTTGAATTTTAGCATCCTGTGACACTATTGTGAGTCAGGAAGTCAGCAAAAATAACTCTCCCCATGTGTCATCATAGGCCAGGGCCTCGATGGCAAAAGTCCAACTCCCTGAAACCAGCTCCTAGCCACTCGCCCTACACACTTGCCCGCGAGGCTGTGCCATATTATGTGTCGTCTGAAACCAAGCAGCCTTGAGTGGAAGTGGCTTATAAAGCCCTCAAGAGCGAGTCTGTGCCGATCTAGACTCGATTGCCTTGTGCAGCCCTGCTCTCTGTCCGCATGGAAACCGCGACCTACAAATGTAAGTACCACCACAAATAAATGATAAATAAACTGCTCCTAAACAATCTTCATCTGATGCAGAATAGATAACGCTCCTGACTGATTCACAAGAGCTCTTTATTTACCGCACCGTGAAAAACTATACATTTAATAAACCACACAAACAAAACACCTTTTAACACAATGATTTATAAACACCATGGATGTATATGAAATGTCCTTTTTGACAGTCACGCTGTATTTAATTTTAAATGTCCATATTAATGAAATCCACATGTCACACATTACACAAACATACACGATGCAATGAAATATAACTGTACAAACAAAATAACAGGTAACACAATTGCATGATGGTAACCATGGCAACGAATGGTGTCTGTTTCCTGTTTCTGCACAAGGAGGGCGAGTGTATTTCCAAACAGTTTATTATACCCAGCACCCTAATCAAGGGAACTTGATTCAGCTGGAGAGAGCCAGAGAGCACTTCAAGTCAAGGGGCTGTTTTTTTGTGCACAACAGGAGGCCTGCACTTGTTATTATTAGCAGCTATGGATGACATTTATACATCACAAAATCCAAAACAATCAAACCAGGCTGAAAGGGCACAGGAGAGAAGCTGCATGTGTACCATGCTGTACAAAGGCAGGGTATAGCCTAGTTGATCAATCTAACTTAACCTGCAGACTCCGTGAAAAACTTGGCTTTTATATTCGCCCATGAATCATTTTTTTAAAAGTCTGAACGCTCTTGATTTGATAAATGACCATGCCTCAATAAAGCTGCATAGGCAATTTGCTCTTCATGTTACAAAAGCAGGAATTTGAAAGTATACTGTACATGCACAAGCAAGCAGCACTTCCTAACATGACTGTAATTTCAGCCAATGTACGTTTTGATGTTGAAGCGTGATTTTTACCAAAGTGGATGACAAATTCAGGTCTGTCTGCCCCAATCTTGTATTTTTCCTCATTCCATCCGCTAATCGGACTCCTACCCTTTCCTCGTGCATGCCTCTTTTTCTCTTTTTAGCTTTTTTCCGTACCAGAACCCTTCGCTGCCATACTGTTCAATTGGACCCTCTCTGACCCTCCATTGGGGTCCTTCACAGAACAGAGAGAAATCAATTCCAACTTTACAGCCTTCATCGGATGAGAGGGATGTCAGACAGATGGCTCTGCAGGGCTGTTAAAGCAGCCGATTTGGGAGAGAGACACACACACACAGTGTAGAGCACAGAGCAGACCTCCAGCGTCAGCTGGACCACAACTCACTTCTGTGGTGTTGTGTTGAACTTTAGGCAATTACAAGACACGTAGCCTACTCTTATAGAGAGCATTATGTTACATTTGAGGGGAGTCAGAGAAAGTGCCATGCACATTTGTCAAACAACGATTCTTCGAATGCAAACTGATATTGAGGAACACTGAACAGCCTGAAAACATCATCTGAAAGTTTTATGTAATGCATTTTTGAGGGGCGCTAGCTCCTCCTACACAGGTTTAATGTTTGTCTTTAGTTCAAAGTTAAGTAAACACATTGACAAAGAAGGGAAAATGTACGTCATAATGTGTCGTTTGCGTCATATTGTCTCTTTACTGTTAATGGCGTTTACATCACCTAATCAACATGAGTTAGACTTATATTAGCGCCCCCCACTTCACACAGGTGTGATTTTTACACGCCTACCACTGCTAAAACTGGGTTCTAGCAGGAAAAAGTACTCATATTAGGAGGTGCCAGAAGTTATGCCAATATTTTCAGGAAATCAGTGTAGGTGTCAGGTCACACCACGCATGGTTCGGGCCACGTAGCGGCAATATTCTACTGACGATGCAAGAGAGAAATTTCATTTCATTCATTTCATGTGCCTGCGCGAGTACACATTGTGCTGTTGCTATTTTTGTGCACCATTTTACTCCCCTCAAAGCTCTGCAATTTCTCTTGACTTGTCAAGAAAAATTGTCGCTTGTATTGGCTATTTTCAGCACCCGGGAACTAAGTAATATAAATCAGGCTAAAAGCGGATACAAATCTTTGGTCTGAACTAGGCTGAAAAGCCCTGCTAGTATAGCCTCCAAGACATCATGCTGCTCCATTCATGGACCAAAGTGCTTTCAACCGACCAACCTTTCAATTGCAATCCTATAATCTCTAGCGGGGCTAAAGATGAGAGCCTACAGGGGAACATTGGGGTGTGTGAAAGTGTCGGTGGTTCTGCAGCTCACCTGCAGGTCTTGCTACAGTTCTCCTCTGTGATGCCGTCCTCGTCCTCGCCCCAGAAGTCCACGGCCGAGAAGATGAGTGCCATCAGAACGGCGCAGCAACACACCAGGGCGAAGATCACAATGCACTTCTGCTGAGACTGCAAGGAGAGAGTGGGAATGGAGAGGGGGAGGGAGGCGGGGGCCACACAACAGCATTGATATTCAGCGTTTATTTTATAACAAGGCCAAAGGGCCCCAACCTTACCGCCTCCTAGCGAATGCACAGCTCAGCACATTGATATATATGATAGAGAGGAGAAAAGTAATAGCTGGGGAATTCTACAAAAAAATATATATATATAGCCTCATTATGTTTTCAAGCTGTCATTTAAAGGGCAAGGTGGCAAGTTGGAGGAAGTGAAAATGAGAGGAGGGTCAGGGGACGCAAGGGTGAGGATTGGCGATGGAATAGGAGAATGATAGATTAGGAAAGAGAGAGAACAGAAAGAGGAAGGGAGATGCTGGGGAGCATGACGCAAGTTGCATAGTTCAGAGAGAAAGTGATGACAAACGGAGAGAAAGAGAAACTGATTGTATGTCTCATTTCCTGGCTTGCTTTGCCATCCATGACAGAAGATGTTTAGTGATTCTCTCTCTCTCTCTCTCTCTCTCTCTCTCAGCACACCCAGCAGCAGCAGGGAAATCACTAAACCCATATTTTTAACCTCTTAATTTTTGTTAACATAGCACATTTGGGTCAAGTACAGATGATGTCATATCAGACAGGACTTGAGGGTCACCCCAATCCAGATGTGCAGTCAGCATGTGAAGGAGCTGAACAGCTGTTCCACAACCATCAACTCAGCTTAAAACATCATACAGATGAGTATGCGCCCACACAACCTGTTCATGGGTGTTATGGGTCAATGTTTACTAATGATGAATGGTGCATTTCAAGTGATTTGTTTGTTCATTGAGTTAGTATCATCATATCTGTATATAGGCTATACTTCACAAAACAACACAACATTTGGCCATGGTTTGAGTGTATATCGGGAAGCAATTACAAGACACAAAATAGTGTCATGGGCTCATCTCACAAACAACCCCTCCGGGTGCAAAAACAGCTTCTGTTATGAGTCTCTGTGAAATACAGTCAGGATACATTATTGATGAGTGAGAAATTGCTGCTGTGTCCTACTGCTATCATTTCCCTGGGGAGCGTTGGACCTTGGAAGGACTCCATTCCACAAAGTGGAAGTGTAGTGCAAAAACAGCCGCCTCCTAAACACACGTGCTGTGGGGTTAATATCTGCTTCAACTAAAATGGAACAATGGAAGCAAACGCTACAGTGTGCCCTAAGCTCCTGTCAAGTGCAGCGCAGTGACCATATAACAACTGATGCTTTCGGCACAGCATGAAACTCATTTTCCAACGTTGACGCACTAGACCAGCATATAACCACTTTAATATATACAGTACATACCGTACATACTGTACAAATGCCATCTGTTCGTCAATACCATCACTATATCACATTTAAGAATCAAAATCAACCGTTGCACAATCTGTAAGAGTTTGTTGTGTTACTGCACACTGGAACAAAAAGGGTCAGATTTAGAACCGTTAATAAATCCTCTAAAGAGCTGGGATTCCTGCCTGTTTGAGAGACGTGTGCTGCTTCTAAATGGAAGATCAACACACCCATACTATATCAGATCTTTATTAGAATGCTACTGTAAATCGAACACACCTCCTCCAGCATGCATAAGCACAGCTGTGCCTTATAGCGGGTGCAAGCTGACCCATCCTCAGCCGCCATGACTTTGTATCGGTGTACGAGAAGATGACGTTAGCTGGAGTCAGTCACCACCCGTCTCTGGCAGTCCTCTGATGCACAGCATGGTTTTCGCGCAGCCGACCTATGACCCTCTCATGATGATGACACTGTCCCTTTTCCAGTCTGACACCCAAGTTCACAGGCACTGCATTTCCCATCATTGTGCCGGAGAGGTGGTGAGTCGTGCATCATTAGCTTTGTTCTGGATGTACTCTCATAGCACATTTAGCACATTAGGTGGTAAATTTGCATTTTATACCTCAGCATGGAGCCACGAGTCACTGGTTTAAAAATATCCACTTACACTTCATGCGAGTTATATACTGTATATCAGACATTATTGTTTCTTATTGAACATCAAAACCTATATTCTTAAACACGCAAGTTGTAATGTAGCTATCTCAGGTATCTGTTGGTACTGAAGACCAGGGGTTCTCAACCTGGGGGTCGCAACTCCTCGGGGGTCGCCAAATTATTTTGGGTTGTCCCCATATACATACAATTTGCAACTGAACGGCTGCAAAATAGAAATTAAGAGTTTACATAGTATTCATAGTACATGCATAAACCTCCTTAATGCTTATATCTGGTTTCAGTATTTACTTATGATTCATTTTCTCTATGATTGAGGCTATTGTAGCGGTCAATTGGGGGTAGGGAGGGGGGCCAGGTGGGCGTCGCAAGACGGCCAAAGCATTTCCAGGGGTCCCCAGCCAAAAACGTTGAGAACCCCTGCTGTAGACAACAATACAGAATGGGATGTTTGTTTAACCACTTTCAACCTGGCATCACTATTTTGGGCATGTCATTATATATATATATAATATATATAATATAATATATATATACAGACTATGGAAAAAGCTTAAACTAGTGACCCAGCTATAGGATCAATGGCCAAGAAAGACAGTTTACATGGTGCTATGTATTTTTCAGCAACAGAAGACTGTGGTACAGTACTACTGTTTGCGTGAAGTAGACTTTACTCAGCTTTGCTTTGCCCAGCAGACAAGAAAGACAGGATATGTATACAGTATGCATTTGAGCGGGACATGTTAGTGGACACTGTATACTGTAGTTTCCTGCATGTGTAACAGGAATCAATATATAGACCTTCAATTACCTACACAAAACCTTCTATCCTACAGTAACGGGGAAATAAATACATAACTAATAGAGTACTGCTCAGTGTAAGCCCATATTTTTATGAGCTCAGCCACAAAGTAATCACACAACTTAAAATCAAATAGATTGTGGTGATTCACTCTAAATACAGCATTATTAACCACAAAGCTAAGCTACAGTATGTACAGTATACAAAAGGGGCAAGGCTTATTAAGATCCTTAAGGAGATTGTGTGAGGAAGAGTTGACCACCAATGTTTAAATTCTGATTTCCGCAGACAAACAAAACAAACAAATCACACCTGTGTGAAGTGAGGGGCGCTAATATATTAAAGTCTAACTCATGTTGATTAGGTGATGTAATGGTGATGTAAAACAAACGGTGCAAACACAAACATTAACAATAAAGAGACAATATGACGTAATGAGGGACAATATGATGTAAATTTAACCTTCATTGTCAATGGCATTGAACTAAAAACAAACACATTAAACCTGTATAAAGGAAAAAGGAAATGCTCCTCGAAGCACAGGTCTCTGCAAAGTCAATTTTAGCTAATCAGAATGAAATATGAAAACTGATTTTTCTGAGGTCTGTCTTAATAACATGACTATAGAGCGTCGCAGTCCCTTCCCCTTTCAGAACGGCGAGTGGCCCAGGAAATGAAAAGCAATGCATTTTTCCCATAGCCGTTTCTGAAAGTATTTATTTAAAGACTGTTACGCCGCGGACAAAGCCAACTCGGATCATGACAAATCATGACAATGAACACAATATTTTGGGCCGATCAAATCATTAGAAAGAAGAAAATAAAGGCAGGAGACTAGACTATTTGTTTTGTTTTTCATCTTATAAATTATTTGATCGGCCCAAAATATTTAGTTCCCGGAAATTCCCTGTGTTATAATAGGCTACGGTGTGGGAATGTGCATGTCAAGTTTCACACTGCGTACATGATTTGATATTTAGACCCCGGGGCAGACCAAGGCGCAGATGGAGGCTCACTGGCCTTGGAATGTCTCGGGATCCCCCAGGAGGAAGTCACTCTGGAGAGGGAAGTCTGGAGCTCCCTGGTGGAGCTGTTGCCCCCATGACCCGACTACGGATAAGCGGTTGAAGATGAATGGATGGATGCATGGCAATCAATTACCGGTAAACACATTTGACATACTGTATATTCTGACTGCTACAGTCTGCTACAAACTGCTTCGTCCGTCTGTCTGTCTGCAGTGCACACCACGCTCCACTACTATAATTCAGCCAATTCCTTGTGTTAGGGATTAAATCAGACGCAGTGTTCTGGTAATTAATCTTCTGAGGTCGCTGATGACATAGCTGTCTCGCTGAAGAATGAGCACCAATGGCATATATTGGTATTCTCCCTTATGCAATCTTCTAGGCTGAAAGGAACATATGAGCTCTACAACTCTGACCTTGTACACAGTAAAGTCCTCGACGTTGACTGAACTCTGAGCTGAGGGTGGAAAGTTGTATTGTGAACTTCGTAGTTCTTTTTAATGTTGGAGTTAAAGGAGATTAAGGTTATGAGTTGATTTGTTTTTCCCCAAAGATTGATGGCAATGACAAAGCTATAATGTTAGGGGTGACTGTTCATTAAGTTATATCAAGACTGTAAAATGAGAAATGCTCTACCAAGGGACACACGGCCATGAATCATAATTGGTGGGATTCAGAGTCTGCTCAGTGGCTGTTTTAAAAATGTCCCCAAAGAGCCTCTGTGAAGAGAACTGTGTGCATGGTGTGTGGCACGGTGCCAATTTTACTGTCACGCATGCAAAAACACACAAATATAAATCCCCTATTTGTCTCTCCCTCTCTCTTACTGTCACACCATCCCAATTAGGCATATTCGCGTGCACGCATTCACGCTCGCACACGGGTGCACTCACGCACACGCCTTCACTCTTTTTCTGTTTGCCTCATATAATTCGCTGTACCCATTTCTCAGTCCCATCTATCCATCCCCCCATCTCTTTCTCTCGCACGCACACACGCACGCACACGCACCCCCCCCCCCCCCCCCCACACACACACACACACACACACACACACACTCTGAAGGTGAAGGCTGGGCTAGCCAGAGAGGAAGTTTATATAAGTTGGCGCATTCTACCGGCAGTGGCTCAGGAGGTAGAGTGGTCTGCCTGGAAGCCGGAAGGTTCCCTCCTGGCTGCATGTTGAAGTGTCCTTGAGCAACACACTGAACCCACTGCTCCCAATGAGCAATGGGCCTTGCATGGATGCCTCCACAGTCTGCAGTATGTGTGAATGTGAACCCGTACCGCATAAGACGTAATACTGATCTGTAATTGCGGTGACAGTGTGTGAAACATTGAACCGTGATGGAGCCATTGTAAAACACATTTGAGTTGTCGGAAAGACTAGAATTCAGTTAAATTCAGTCCATTCATTGCCATCCATTTACCAGCATCTGTCAACTAGGTAGAAACCTATTCAATATTTTTGTGGGGACAGAGGTAACAATGGCATTGGATAGAATAGGCTACATTTTCTAAATATCCCAAGTTACTGTATGTCCCGCCGCAATGGTAACCCACTGCATTCAGTTTAAAAAATACAGTGGGACGATTTATTATTTTCCAAAGTAAACTAGCAAAGCGGATGATACACAAGTAATGGCACCCTACAGCATCGTGAAGGCACTGCTTTGGCCAATAAAGCCCTTTGAATTGAATTGAATTGAGATTGCTGCGAAAGATGACAAAATTGCTCCACAGTATAGCAGGAGAAAGCTGAATGCCAGGGGCCCAATTAGCCGCCAGGATCATCCGTTTCAAGTCCTCTGTGAAGACGTGGGGTGAATCAGGAGCTAGCTGTACACACTGTTCAGATACAGGGGTTTTGAACAGCACAACGACCCCATTGGGATGGGGAACATCAACAACAATATTCTGTCTCATTTAACCAGAGCCTTCTGGGATGCAGATGCTACAACAAGAAAGGAAGAGACAGAAAGAGAGGGCTATTGGAAGGACATAGAGAGCAGCACAGGCATGGTGAGAGAGCGTGTTTCACCGCGTCATCAGAGTGGACAGGCTTGTCTTTAGTGTGGCCAAGTTTCCAATCCGTGCACACAGCAGCTGGTGACAAGACAAGATTATGGGATGAGAGGAGGCTGACGGGGCAGTAATTATTCTACTACTATAAAAGTGTAAAAATCCTGTTTGTCTGCAGCCTCCATGGGTTGGCCAATTGATCATTGCACATGGGAATTGAGCCCATCGGCAAGGAAGGACTGATGTATTATTATGAATTATTCATTTATCCGTTTCAAGCTGTTTATAATCATTGGGAAAAGCAAAAGGTTGAGGCAACAGACACGGTTGTGGCACATGCGTATCACTACCAGCGCATGGAGTAGGCCTAATTGCATATGCATTTCAGTCGTTGTACTAGTTTGTAGAAGAACAAAATGGTTGGGTCACGTCTAAGGCATTGATGTTTGTGATATGACTGCTAATCAACTATTGAAGCAGCCAATAGAGACATGCTGTACTGAATAATAATATTAACACTCATAACAGCGCTGGCCTCATGGGGTTTATTAAACATTAAACATTACCAAGCCATTGTTGCCTTTACCATTTACATGAGTTATAGCCTACATTCACTTAACCCATTGTTTAAATTAGTAACTTTAACTGATTTGCAAAAGGTGCTAAATGCATTTTAAGACCAAATTAATAATTCATAGAACTTACCGTTTGTTCATGATCTATTAACGGTTTACAAGAGAGGTCATTAATAATAATGAGTCAACAAGGGCTTTTAACAGTATGCGCCCAAAGCAGTGGTTGTGTATGTATACGACCTCCACCGCCTTCTCTATCTCTTGTGATGAGCCATGTTATTGTATCACCAATGGGAATGGTTGGTTCTTCAACGGTGCCTCCGGCTTGTCTGGGCACTCCCAACAAACCAAGCTTCCCAAATGTAAGCTTGCACGGAAGGGAGTTGTTCACTGTCGCTGAACTAGCAACTCCAACAGGTTGGTTAGGGTGCCTGTTCAGCAGGGCCATATAGCCTATGATCCTCTGCATGCATCACGTCTACCTAGTGAAACTCCACAACCGTTATGAAATGAAACAGCTGGTGACGGTGTAATGTGTATCCATTATGAAATGAAACAGCTGCTGACGGTGTAATGTGTATCAGAACAGACTGGTGGTTCTGCCTACACCCTGTGGGTGTTGTCAAGTGTTGCATGAGTATTGGAGATAATGGTGTGTTCCACTCCAGTCTTGTCTCCAGAGCTTCTGGTGAACGCTACGAGTTTCACAGATAGATATAAATGTAACAGGCCTGAAGGAGGTTGGCTTCATCACGGTTCAATTGCCTTTGTTCCTTCCTTGTTAGTTGATATCTGGTTAGTTACGCCTGGCAGTGCAGGGTGGTTCCATTCAGAATTTTGCTGGATTTGACAGTATACCTAATCACTTCCTTATTTAATAGCTGTGAAATGTATTTGTAGTGTTTCACAGATGTCCTAAAGCTATAAATATGATTAACTAAACATATACAGTACATGAGTAAAATGAGTCAAATGGGTTAAATTACAACAGTACTTGTGAAACTTGTGAAAAGATGTAGTAGCTCAGTGAAATGGTACTGTGAGTGTGCCCTTTTTCAGTATTGTCTTGCTCCATACAAATACACAAACACAGATGCACTCAACTGATAAGACAGATGGAATATTGGAGTAGCTGACCTTTTCCACACACTCTTTTGCGTGCATGTAAATGAATAATGTAAACTGCAAAGGCTGCAAAATTCCGTCAGTTAAGCAATTATTACTCACACGATTCTCTAGATATTACACGCAGCAATCAATTAATCCCAGAAAGAAACAAGACGAGGTTCTTGGATCCTCCAGGGACACCGCAGCCGGCAAGAAGCATTCAGTTTGGAACTATGAATAGATCAGAGATCACTGCTTCATCGTAGCTGACCGAGAGGCGATGTGTGGAGCGGTCAATGCTGAATCTGCAATTATCTGCAATAATTTGGGCCATATCACATTTCTTCAGACCCATCAGTTTTTCCTCAATGACATGCGATTATACACATTTTGTATGTGTATGCCGTTTTCAAAGTCATCTCTCCAAAATGAGTTGGTAACACCGAGTTATACACAGCAAAACAACACCGACCATTTAAACAATGAAATGGACTTCCTTGACTATTCATCTCTCTTCTGTCTATACACACACACTCACACACAAAGAGTTGGGATGAGTTTCGCTCACTTGGAGCGTTGGCCAGGGTGTCGTAAGGGATGGACAGATAACCTGTGTTAGGGATTGAAGTGTGTGGGAAGAGGTGGAGGACTGGATCATATCCTGGAAGTAGAGCGTTGCCTTGTAGGTAATTTCTCATTGGAGGAGGTGCAGCGTACAGAAGTTAGTGAAGGGATCACAGAAGTGAGCAGAATTTGAGAGCACAGATGATAGGACCATGGGTAAAGGGGACGGGGTCAAGTACTGACCCCTGGGAGACTCCGGTCCATCCCAGTGATACCAAGGTCAGAAAGTGAAGCTGGTGGTCAAATGCTGCAGATAGTAGGTCAAGATTGATGAAGATTGAGGAGTGGGAGTCAAGCTGGGCATCATGGAGTGAGTGCCTGTGTCTGTGAGGAGTGCCGTTTCACTTAATGTGTTAGCCATCATTCATCATAGTAGAAGGAGCTCCAGTAACCGAACCATAAATAGCTCGAATAAACTGTCCTGAACGAAGCCCTGTCTTATAATCCTCAACAAAATAGCAGATAATAACAGGATTCCAACCCCTAGTCACCTATGTCCCCTTGCATAACATAGGTATGTGACATTTGGGAAATACACCTGAGAGGAATACTTCAATTTCCAATAAACAATTGAATGTATGTCTGCTCTCTCGCTTTACTGTTAGTTCATTCCCTCTCGTTTTAATAACTTCATAACACTAGGCCCAATGTTAAGAGCTGTGAGCTCATTATCCATATCTGTACACTTTGGCTAATGGCTGCTGGCAAATGGTTTTCTGATGATGAGAGATCCTGTGCTTACGTAGACGTTTTAATTTGCCACTGTGCAAATGTATATTCCACTGTGCCTATTATAATGGCACACATTTTGAAACACATTCCAGAACAACATGCACATTTCCTGGCTCACAGTTTATGCTTGCTTCATCTTCCCTACTTTCTATTTTAATAAAGGGTGAAGTCAGGAGCAGTCTCAACTCTACTTTGTTTCTTTTTTAAGAAGCCCTTCCTGCACTGGGCCCACTGCTGTGATATCTCCAATACTGAGGCTTAATGAGAAAAAATTCCCCCGGAGTGGACATTTGTCGATGTCAAGATGAGATATTACACTATACCTGGTACCTACCATTATGTTCTGGGGCCATTCAGCATTTGAACACTTAATCTAGAGGTTCTTTCGGCCACTACGTACAGTGTCTGGTGGTGATTACTGACAAAGAAGCAATGGCCTAATGGCTTGTGACTGACATTTAGTTGTCCATGATCAAGTGTTGGATGTAGCTTAAAGAGCTAGCCAAAATGTTTCAGAAGGGGAACAAAACAACAACACTGATGGATAGAGAGACAGACAGACAGCAACCAGTCACTCTGCTCTGGAAAGGCTGAGCAGGCAGGACTTTGTCCTGATGGAAACAGCAAGACAGCACAGAGACAACAGCATGATGGATTTGACGGGAATGATGATACAGTAAGACGGAGAGGTGTGTGTGTGTGTGTGTGTGTGTGTGTGTGTGTGTGTGTGTGTGCGTGTGTGTGTGTGTGTGTGTGTGTGTGTGTGTGTGTGTCTGTGTGTGTGTCTCTCTGCCCATGCATGCATGTGAGAAAAGAAAAGAGTACAGTTAAAAAAGGACAAAAGGACACACCAGAATGATTCTAATTTTGTTCTGAAGATGTTATTTTTCTGTTCTAGTTTCTGCAAAATGCCTCACCATCACCCATTACCAAACACTGACCTGCGTTGGGCCTGCCTGACTGTGTCACCAGGTAATCCTCTGCAATGGAATTGATTCTCATCCCTGTCTCGGTAACAAGATGTGCACAAGCATGCACTACAGTGGGGGACACACGACAGGCCAACAGTACGCACACCTAGGCCCCCGCTCCATCATGATTGGCGGAATGCCCTTCTCTGTCCTGATTGGATGAAGGCTGGGGCACCTAGCCAAATACGAAACCTACGTTTTTTTGACCCCAGGGGCTAACTGGGGACAGGGAGGAACTCCTTATGGTCAGCACACTCTATAGAAGGGAGGATTATCACAAAAAAACAAAGAAATAAGTGATATTTGAAATCACTGAATATACCTTTAACTCCCATTATGCAGAGTAGGATTTTGTGCAGTTTACTGTAGATGGTATATGTTACAATTAATGTATGTACTTAATTTTTTTAATTTGCATAATTTACATGGTGAATGTAAAACCATGAAGTAAATAAAAAGCCTTGTGATAGGCGGCAGCCGCGGCAGCAGCGTTTATGTAGCCTAATGTATTATAAAATATATAACCATCCCGTGGCGCGCTCTGCCTGCATGCTCTGGGCTGCCTGTCAGCCTGTCTGTCACCTCGATGCGTTAATGCTGTATAATATTTTTTCTTTGAGGTGTTAAAAAGGTCCCGGCCCACAGGTTGAGAACCAGCGCTGTAGACTACCAGCATAAACCCCTGTCTACAGGCTCTCAGACTTTAATGTCCAAGGCTGTTTTATGGTTGGTATAAATGTTAATGCCAACTGACTGCACTGTGTGCTATACGTCTTTTTTTTAAACTGATGACCTTCTGTCATGTAATGATCTGAACACAATTGAATTGCCACGTCGTCAACGGGGGTCTCGTTTCAGTCCCTCTCCAGAAGGAGGTCTGTGCTCTCCGAAAATACTAACTATTACAAATATTTCTATGGACCGTTGATGCAGTGCATCTTTTCAGAGTCAAAACCTCTGAGTCTATAGTGGTTGGGTTAGGTTAGGGCATATAATGGAGGGCACTGTTTCCAAATCAGTGGGTTGGGAGTCTGGGACCCATTTGTAAGTAAATGTGCCCTTTTTTTGTTTCTTATATAAAGAAAAAAAGTATATATATATATATAATTTCAAAAGAATTTTTTTTTTTATAAAAACAATTTTTCATCAATTATGTATTATTCAAGTATTTCATGAATAAAATCAGAAAATCTAATAATTTCCAAGTAGTGAAAATAGCAGCTGTGTCTACAAGCTCACAACTCTGCTCGCTGCGGCGCGTTGTGGGCTTGTTTTCACTAAATTGGGTCCCGGGCAAACATCTAATTTCTCGAGCTAAAATGTGTGGGAACTAACCAATGTTACTTAAACTCAGAGAGTGTACAATACACAACAAAATGAATCAATAAAGGACCATTTGGTTACATTTGTACACTCTCTGAGTTTAATAACACTGGGGATTTGTAGCCTACTGTATATGGCTCCTCTCTGAAACAACGCACCGATGCACTGCTTTGTCTCAACACTGTCTCAATGTTCCGGCCCTTAGCTTATCCCCTCTGCTTCTCACCACAGAGATACAGTGTACTCTCAGTTCTCACATTGTGACAGCGCTCTGGTTCCCCTGAGACATCACAGCAGTCTTGAGCGTTCTCCCTGCAGGATGTGTTGCCTGCTGCCTCGACCTCACTCAACAAAACACATACAGTCACAAGTTCGGCTTTCTGTGCCTTCGCAAGTGATGCTGTAGACACATTATGGAAGCCGCCTGGCTGGCATGAGGCCATTTTTCCACGTCTGTTTCACTTGAAAATGCAGTGTTCATTTCAAGTTTGACGCCTTTGATTAAATAAAGCAGAATAAGGAGGCCATGTTTTTTGGCTCTGGGCTCCTGTTGGCTGCTGGCCTGGTGACATGACTTCAGAGGGTTTCCACTATCAATCTGCTTGTTGAGTCATTATGCTCTAACATCTCACTTCTGTTTGGATCATTGTGGAATAGGAGTGCATAAAACATGTAATGTATTATATATACAATATAATCCCATACTGACAAACAAAGTGATAGCTGGATTTGTGAGACCTACTCAATAAATCAATAATTTCATGAATCAACCAACTCCAGCCTCGCACAAAACAAGCGAAAGAAATATCCCTTGACTGCATGCTTACCACAGCTTACTCCTTTTCACTCACTAGTATCAAGGTACTCTTTTGTATTTTCTGGTAGCTTTTGGGTTTTCTGGTGGCTTTCTTGTAACATCTACAAAATGGTAAAGGTAAGGTAAGGTAAAAAAATCACACCCGTGTGAATTGAGTGGTGCAACTCCCCTCTCTCCCCCCCCCCCCCCTCTCCTCTCTCTCTCTCTCTCATATTAGCAGGCAACAGTGCAGCACTAATTATATCTCTCTCTCTGTTGCTGGCAAACAGCGCCCCTACTGGTACTAATAGTCATATACTGGTGCTCATGGCCACATAGGCGCACGGACAAGGCTCGGCTCCAGGATGAAATGACTGAGGGGGTATTTGAAAATGGCGAGGGTGCACATCTAATTTTTATATAGTAAAACTACGCTGTATGTACATAAAAGTGAGGGTGCAGAATTTGGAACGGAGGGTGCTGGGCACCCTCTGGCACCCCCGTGGCGCCTGGCCTGGCACGGACACCGACATTGCTGTTCCTTGGAGTGGTTGCACCACTCAAAAATAACTACAGAGCCAGAGTGGGGGGGGGGGGAATTAAAAGATTTCAGTGCACTGTGCCTACACATGTCGCGACCGCAGGTCGCGACATGTGTAGGCACAATGCAAGGAATAAATGCATTCGCCATGTATTCGAAGGAAGTCTGATCCAATCACTTTTAGATTTCTCCAGTTTAATCCTGAGTTTAAGTTTTTTAGTGTTCAAGATCTAATTTTAGGCATGTTTAAGCCTCGAGGAAAATCCGTGTTGAGGTTCTTAATCCACTGTTTTTCATTAAAACGTCTTTGTCCTACTGTCCAGTTAGGATTGTGTTGAAGTCCAGCGCATTTTAGAGCTCCAATGCCGTGCGCCATAAAATGTTGCACCAATCTTGTGGTTGTCTTTTTGGCATTGTTAATATTGTATCTGTGTCGTCCCAGCCTAGTACCTATTGTTTTACCTGTCTCTCCGACATATTGTAAACCACATTTTTCACATGTGATTAAATAAATGCAGTTGCTGGTTCTGGCTGTTATTTGTTGTTTAATCTCCAAGACGCGTTTTGTGGTTCTATTTTTTACTAATTGTTTGGGTTTGAAGTATTCTGGTCCCTGGCGTGCTGGTGTGTTGATTTCTTTTAGCTTGCTGTGTACTAGATAATCTTTAAGGTTTTTATTTTTTCTGTAGGCCGATATAATTTTATAATCTTTTAGAAGATCGTCTGTTCGGTTCTCAAAATTCCTTTTTATTCTGTTGTTGGCTAGTGTGCTCTGTGTTGAATAACTGGTTATCAGGGCCAATTTGGGGCCTGTATCTCGCACTTTTATTTCTAAGAAGGTTTTTTGGGCTTTCCGGAGGAAGGTCCTAGTGTATCCTCTTAGTCTGAGGGCATTAAATAGAGTTTTACAAGCTATTTTGAAATCACTTCTTTGCGTGCAAATCCTATGGAATCTTAGTAGTTGTGATTTGACTATTCCTGTGTAGGAGTGTGTCGGGTGGAATGACGTTTTGTGTAATAGGGCGTGAGTGTCTGTTTCTTTAAAGAATACTTTTAAGTCTAGTTTCCCATTTGTGTTAAAGTTTGGGCCCTTGAAGATTGTTACATCAAGAAAGTCAATCCTTTCTGTGTGTGTCACATATTTTATCGTTATGGATCTATGATGGCTATTTAAAACATCAATAAATTCCTGGAATTCTTCTTGGCTATGTTCCCATATTCCAAATATATCATCTAGAAATCTATAGTAATGTGTCGGTTTAAGTCTGCATTTTTCTAGTGCGGTCTGTTCCCATATGCTCATGTAAATGTTTGCATAAGATGGTGCAAATCTCTTTCCCATGGCCGTGCCTTTGATTTGTAAATAGAATTTGTTGTTAAAGGAAAAATCATTCTGGGTTAGATTTAAGTCTAGTAATTGGAGTATTTCCTCCTCTGGTCGACTTGTGTCTGGGTATTTACTAAAGACTTCCCTGACTGCTTGGAGTCCTGATTCTGTTTCAATGTTTGTGTAGAGGCTGTCTATATCTATTGAAAATAGAAGGGCCTCCTTTCCTACTTTAATAGCTTTAATTTTGTCCACAAAATCGTAAGTGTCTTTTATAAAACTGGGGTGTTTTATCGACAGTGGGTTCAGGAAATATTCAATAAACTCTGCTGTCTGATACGTCTCGCTGCCACAGTCCGACACAATTGGTCTCCCGGGTGGAATTTCATATGGTATTGTCCATGAATCCGGGCTTTTGTGTATTTTTGGTAAAAGATAAAATATCCTAGCCCGTGGGCTATCCTGTCCTATTAAGTATTGGTGTTGTTTGGCGTTTATGTGCCTTTTGTCTTTAAGACTGTTTATGATGGCTATGGCCTTCGTAGCTGTCTGCATGTAAATGGGTTGGTCTAATTGCCTATAATGGTCCTGATTGTTGAGCTGTCTCTCACCTTCTAAAAGGTATTGGTGTCGATCCATAATTACTATGCAGGAGCCTTTGTCTGCTGGTTTGATAATGATTTGTTTGTTGTTGATTAGTTCCCTAAGTGCCCTGGTTTGTTCTATTGTGAGATTATCTTTTTCCTTAATGTGTCCTGGTATGCGTGTTACCGTATTCATGTCCTTCTGCATCAGTCGTTTAAGACTGCTTGGGATTAAATTCTCAGACGGTTCCCAGCTTGATTTTGGTCGAAAAGGCAGTATCTCCGTTCCTTGGTCCATTCCAAAGTGTGTAGCTAGTTTCAATCTGCGGTGATACTGAGAAAGGTCTTTCTTTAACCTGTTGGTTTGTTGTTTATAGATATCCAGTGTCGGGACAAAGGAAAGTCCCTTTTCCAGCAGTTCGGTCTGGTGTTGATCTGGCTGGAAGTAATGGGACAGATTAATTATGTTTGACTTGCCCCCCCTCCTTTCTGGGTTTATGGGGTCTATAAGTTTAAACTAGTAAGCCAATTTACAAGCATTGCTTTGCCTGTCTCTGTTGTCCAATGTACGTTATCAGGAACCACTTTAAACTCCCTGTCATCCAATTTAGGGAGGTAATTATAGGTAATAATATTGCGATTTAGCTCTCTCATGTTATCCTTATCCTTTATTGAGAAATTAGTTGAGTAGTTGACTAAAGGGACATGGATACTTGCAGTTGGGAAGGCGTTCTGTGCTGCTGCGATGGCCTCTCTCAATGCCCTCTGCGCTTGTTTTGGAGCGTGGCCTCTCTCGTTTATCCCAACCGACAGGATGCAATAGGCTACAGTGGTGTTGCTCGGTATCCTCTCTAGTAGGGCCTTCGTATGTTGGAAGCCCATTCCTGGGTAGCAATCCACTTGCAGATCTGGTCGTGTCAGAGATGGAAGTTGGCTCATGTTTGAGTCTCCTATGATGAGGATGCTTTTCTTTGGGTATAGTCTCCAACGTTGGTTCTTCTTCCCGGTGTTGATGTGTTTGTAGACTTCCCCTGGGGTCCTTGGCTCGTCTATTTCTGGTTCATCTGATTCCTTTTCTCGGTTCTCTCCTGGGTCTGTCCTGGTCCTCCTAGGGGCTGCTTCTGTGTCCTGGGTCCGGTCCTGTGTAGTCTTCTTCTTTGTTGGTTCCGTCCTGTTGTGGTCAGTCCTCTGGGGTTTTGGCGTGCCATTTGGATTGGCTCTCCTACTTCGTGTTTGCCTCTGTGGTGGGCTCTTCTGTGGTGGTAGGGTCAGGGAGGGGAACTCTACTTCCGATAGATCCGTTCTAGGGGGGACCTGTACTATGGTTGGTAGTATTGTCTTGGAAATAAGTATGGTGGGGAACATGGGGGGGGTCGAGGTCAGAGAGGGTGGGGAGAGGGGGGCAGTGGATACACAAGGGGGGGGTTTTGGTGGAGAACGATGGGGAGTGGACACAGGTATATCAGGATCAGAGGAAGGAGGAGGAGGGGGGGGTGGGGGTAAAGTGGGAATAGGCAGAGAGACAGTAGTAGGAGGGGGAGGGGTAGAAATGACAGTTCTATTTGATCTGAGCTGTGTGATCATAAGTTGGGCTTTGTTTATCTCCAAATGTGTTAGTCTTTTCCCTAAGTTTTTTCTAGCCCATCTGATTGCTATGGTAAAGGCTTTTTTCTCCTCGTCCTCTGTTAAGTTATCTGTTAACTCTTGTTTGGTTGTGTTTAAGACTGTGGTGTAGTGTTCTTCTAAGGCTAAGATGGTTGTGTGACACCAGTGTCTGGATATCCCTTCGAGTAATAGGGTGGTTTTAGCCGTTGGTAGAGCTGGTTTTATCAAATTTATGAGTTCAAGGGTTTTCCTTGCTATACTCGCTGGTGGTCTGCTAGAAGAATTTACATTCTGCAGATGATGTGTACTTATGATCAATTTGTTCATGGTTCTGATGGCTTTTAAGAAGTCACCTCTTTCTGTGTGGTGTGTGTGTGTGTAGGTATGTGTGTTGTATCTTACGGGACCCGATCGGGTCTGGTGTTGAGGTCTCTCTCCGGCTCTTGGGTGAGGTACTGACTGCTGGTTTTGCTGTCTCTTGTTCAACCAAGGTTGGTTCTGTCTCCGGAGGACCTGTGGTCTGTGGTCAGGCCGTTGGTTGTGTGGAATTCCCTGTGACTGGTGGGGAGATCTCTGTCTGGGTCTGTTCTTCAACCAGGGCTCCTCCAGTCTAGGGTGGAATTCTCGCCTGTCTTCCGGCGGTATGGTGTTGATTCTCTCCTGGTGATATGGCTGGTTTCCAGCCCATCGTCCCGGTGGAGGGTCTCGTCGGTGTGGCCCGTCCTCAGGCCATGTAACTTCCGTGGTTCTGCGGTGGTCTCTCCATTGGTTCTTCTGATGCATGCTATAGCTATTTCGGACTGGTATTGTCCTTCTTCAGGCAGGATTGATTCTGTTAGAAGAATGATTAGTTGTGCTGAAACCCTGGTTTATATGTGTTCCTAATGGTGGGCGTGACTGATAGTCTTTGGCCAATCAGCTTTGTTTGATAGGTGTGGCTTACTTAGCCATTGTTTCACTCTGTCCAATCAGAATCAATGGGTGTGTGTTCTATTGTTCTGGGTTTTTTTCAGTTGTGGTTTGGTTTTAGTAGAGACCAAATGTCTCTAATGGAGAATCAGTAATAATTATAAAAGACTTATCTCCGGTTTCCAGGTACTAGCTCAGGGGGGAATTAAAAGATTTCAGTGCACTGTGCCTACACATGTCGCGACCGCAGGTCGCGACATGTGTAGGCACAATGCAAGGAATAAATGCATTCGCCATGTATTCGAAGGAAGTCTGATCCAATCACTTTTAGATTTCTCCAGTTTAATCCTGAGTTTAAGTTTTTTAGTGTTCAAGATCTAATTTTAGGCATGTTTAAGCCTCGAGGAAAATCCGTGTTGAGGTTCTTAATCCACTGTTTTTCATTAAAACGTCTTTGTCCTACTGTCCAGTTAGGATTGTGTTGAAGTCCAGCGCATTTTAGAGCTCCAATGCCGTGCGCCATAAAATGTTGCACCAATCTTGTGGTTGTCTTTTTGGCATTGTTAATATTGTATCTGTGTCGTCCCAGCCTAGTACCTATTGTTTTACCTGTCTCTCCGACATATTGTAAACCACATTTTTCACATGTGATTAAATAAATGCAGTTGCTGGTTCTGGCTGTTATTTGTTGTTTAATCTCCAAGACGCGTTTTGTGGTTCTATTTTTTACTAATTGTTTGGGTTTGAAGTATTCTGGTCCCTGGCGTGCTGGTGTGTTGATTTCTTTTAGCTTGCTGTGTACTAGATAATCTTTAAGGTTTTTATTTTTTCTGTAGGCCGATATAATTTTATAATCTTTTAGAAGATCGTCTGTTCGGTTCTCAAAATTCCTTTTTATTCTGTTGTTGGCTAGTGTGCTCTGTGTTGAATAACTGGTTATCAGGGCCAATTTGGGGCCTGTATCTCGCACTTTTATTTCTAAGAAGGTTTTTTGGGCTTTCCGGAGGAAGGTCCTAGTGTATCCTCTTAGTCTGAGGGCATTAAATAGAGTTTTACAAGCTATTTTGAAATCACTTCTTTGCGTGCAAATCCTATGGAATCTTAGTAGTTGTGATTTGACTATTCCTGTGTAGGAGTGTGTCGGGTGGAATGACGTTTTGTGTAATAGGGCGTGAGTGTCTGTTTCTTTAAAGAATACTTTTAAGTCTAGTTTCCCATTTGTGTTAAAGTTTGGGCCCTTGAAGATTGTTACATCAAGAAAGTCAATCCTTTCTGTGTGTGTCACATATTTTATCGTTATGGATCTATGATGGCTATTTAAAACATCAATAAATTCCTGGAATTCTTCTTGGCTATGTTCCCATATTCCAAATATATCATCTAGAAATCTATAGTAATGTGTCGGTTTAAGTCTGCATTTTTCTAGTGCGGTCTGTTCCCATATGCTCATGTAAATGTTTGCATAAGATGGTGCAAATCTCTTTCCCATGGCCGTGCCTTTGATTTGTAAATAGAATTTGTTGTTAAAGGAAAAATCATTCTGGGTTAGATTTAAGTCTAGTAATTGGAGTATTTCCTCCTCTGGTCGACTTGTGTCTGGGTATTTACTAAAGACTTCCCTGACTGCTTGGAGTCCTGATTCTGTTTCAATGTTTGTGTAGAGGCTGTCTATATCTATTGAAAATAGAAGGGCCTCCTTTCCTACTTTAATAGCTTTAATTTTGTCCACAAAATCGTAAGTGTCTTTTATAAAACTGGGGTGTTTTATCGACAGTGGGTTCAGGAAATATTCAATAAACTCTGCTGTCTGATACGTCTCGCTGCCACAGTCCGACACAATTGGTCTCCCGGGTGGAATTTCATATGGTATTGTCCATGAATCCGGGCTTTTGTGTATTTTTGGTAAAAGATAAAATATCCTAGCCCGTGGGCTATCCTGTCCTATTAAGTATTGGTGTTGTTTGGCGTTTATGTGCCTTTTGTCTTTAAGACTGTTTATGATGGCTATGGCCTTCGTAGCTGTCTGCATGTAAATGGGTTGGTCTAATTGCCTATAATGGTCCTGATTGTTGAGCTGTCTCTCACCTTCTAAAAGGTATTGGTGTCGATCCATAATTACTATGCAGGAGCCTTTGTCTGCTGGTTTGATAATGATTTGTTTGTTGTTGATTAGTTCCCTAAGTGCCCTGGTTTGTTCTATTGTGAGATTATCTTTTTCCTTAATGTGTCCTGGTATGCGTGTTACCGTATTCATGTCCTTCTGCATCAGTCGTTTAAGACTGCTTGGGATTAAATTCTCAGACGGTTCCCAGCTTGATTTTGGTCGAAAAGGCAGTATCTCCGTTCCTTGGTCCATTCCAAAGTGTGTAGCTAGTTTCAATCTGCGGTGATACTGAGAAAGGTCTTTCTTTAACCTGTTGGTTTGTTGTTTATAGATATCCAGTGTCGGGACAAAGGAAAGTCCCTTTTCCAGCAGTTCGGTCTGGTGTTGATCTGGCTGGAAGTAATGGGACAGATTAATTATGTTTGACTTGCCCCCCCTCCTTTCTGGGTTTATGGGGTCTATAAGTTTAAACTAGTAAGCCAATTTACAAGCATTGCTTTGCCTGTCTCTGTTGTCCAATGTACGTTATCAGGAACCACTTTAAACTCCCTGTCATCCAATTTAGGGAGGTAATTATAGGTAATAATATTGCGATTTAGCTCTCTCATGTTATCCTTATCCTTTATTGAGAAATTAGTTGAGTAGTTGACTAAAGGGACATGGATACTTGCAGTTGGGAAGGCGTTCTGTGCTGCTGCGATGGCCTCTCTCAATGCCCTCTGCGCTTGTTTTGGAGCGTGGCCTCTCTCGTTTATCCCAACCGACAGGATGCAATAGGCTACAGTGGTGTTGCTCGGTATCCTCTCTAGTAGGGCCTTCGTATGTTGGAAGCCCATTCCTGGGTAGCAATCCACTTGCAGATCTGGTCGTGTCAGAGATGGAAGTTGGCTCATGTTTGAGTCTCCTATGATGAGGATGCTTTTCTTTGGGTATAGTCTCCAACGTTGGTTCTTCTTCCCGGTGTTGATGTGTTTGTAGACTTCCCCTGGGGTCCTTGGCTCGTCTATTTCTGGTTCATCTGATTCCTTTTCTCGGTTCTCTCCTGGGTCTGTCCTGGTCCTCCTAGGGGCTGCTTCTGTGTCCTGGGTCCGGTCCTGTGTAGTCTTCTTCTTTGTTGGTTCCGTCCTGTTGTGGTCAGTCCTCTGGGGTTTTGGCGTGCCATTTGGATTGGCTCTCCTACTTCGTGTTTGCCTCTGTGGTGGGCTCTTCTGTGGTGGTAGGGTCAGGGAGGGGAACTCTACTTCCGATAGATCCGTTCTAGGGGGGACCTGTACTATGGTTGGTAGTATTGTCTTGGAAATAAGTATGGTGGGGAACATGGGGGGGGTCGAGGTCAGAGAGGGTGGGGAGAGGGGGGCAGTGGATACACAAGGGGGGGGTTTTGGTGGAGAACGATGGGGAGTGGACACAGGTATATCAGGATCAGAGGAAGGAGGAGGAGGGGGGGGTGGGGGTAAAGTGGGAATAGGCAGAGAGACAGTAGTAGGAGGGGGAGGGGTAGAAATGACAGTTCTATTTGATCTGAGCTGTGTGATCATAAGTTGGGCTTTGTTTATCTCCAAATGTGTTAGTCTTTTCCCTAAGTTTTTTCTAGCCCATCTGATTGCTATGGTAAAGGCTTTTTTCTCCTCGTCCTCTGTTAAGTTATCTGTTAACTCTTGTTTGGTTGTGTTTAAGACTGTGGTGTAGTGTTCTTCTAAGGCTAAGATGGTTGTGTGACACCAGTGTCTGGATATCCCTTCGAGTAATAGGGTGGTTTTAGCCGTTGGTAGAGCTGGTTTTATCAAATTTATGAGTTCAAGGGTTTTCCTTGCTATACTCGCTGGTGGTCTGCTAGAAGAATTTACATTCTGCAGATGATGTGTACTTATGATCAATTTGTTCATGGTTCTGATGGCTTTTAAGAAGTCACCTCTTTCTGTGTGGTGTGTGTGTGTGTAGGTATGTGTGTTGTATCTTACGGGACCCGATCGGGTCTGGTGTTGAGGTCTCTCTCCGGCTCTTGGGTGAGGTACTGACTGCTGGTTTTGCTGTCTCTTGTTCAACCAAGGTTGGTTCTGTCTCCGGAGGACCTGTGGTCTGTGGTCAGGCCGTTGGTTGTGTGGAATTCCCTGTGACTGGTGGGGAGATCTCTGTCTGGGTCTGTTCTTCAACCAGGGCTCCTCCAGTCTAGGGTGGAATTCTCGCCTGTCTTCCGGCGGTATGGTGTTGATTCTCTCCTGGTGATATGGCTGGTTTCCAGCCCATCGTCCCGGTGGAGGGTCTCGTCGGTGTGGCCCGTCCTCAGGCCATGTAACTTCCGTGGTTCTGCGGTGGTCTCTCCATTGGTTCTTCTGATGCATGCTATAGCTATTTCGGACTGGTATTGTCCTTCTTCAGGCAGGATTGATTCTGTTAGAAGAATGATTAGTTGTGCTGAAACCCTGGTTTATATGTGTTCCTAATGGTGGGCGTGACTGATAGTCTTTGGCCAATCAGCTTTGTTTGATAGGTGTGGCTTACTTAGCCATTGTTTCACTCTGTCCAATCAGAATCAATGGGTGTGTGTTCTATTGTTCTGGGTTTTTTTCAGTTGTGGTTTGGTTTTAGTAGAGACCAAATGTCTCTAATGGAGAATCAGTAATAATTATAAAAGACTTATCTCCGGTTTCCAGGTACTAGCTCAGGGGGGAATTAAAAGATTTCAGTGCACTGTGCCTACACATGTCGCGACCGCAGGTCGCGACATGTGTAGGCACAATGCAAGGAATAAATGCATTCGCCATGTATTCGAAGGAAGTCTGATCCAATCACTTTTAGATTTCTCCAGTTTAATCCTGAGTTTAAGTTTTTTAGTGTTCAAGATCTAATTTTAGGCATGTTTAAGCCTCGAGGAAAATCCGTGTTGAGGTTCTTAATCCACTGTTTTTCATTAAAACGTCTTTGTCCTACTGTCCAGTTAGGATTGTGTTGAAGTCCAGCGCATTTTAGAGCTCCAATGCCGTGCGCCATAAAATGTTGCACCAATCTTGTGGTTGTCTTTTTGGCATTGTTAATATTGTATCTGTGTCGTCCCAGCCTAGTACCTATTGTTTTACCTGTCTCTCCGACATATTGTAAACCACATTTTTCACATGTGATTAAATAAATGCAGTTGCTGGTTCTGGCTGTTATTTGTTGTTTAATCTCCAAGACGCGTTTTGTGGTTCTATTTTTTACTAATTGTTTGGGTTTGAAGTATTCTGGTCCCTGGCGTGCTGGTGTGTTGATTTCTTTTAGCTTGCTGTGTACTAGATAATCTTTAAGGTTTTTATTTTTTCTGTAGGCCGATATAATTTTATAATCTTTTAGAAGATCGTCTGTTCGGTTCTCAAAATTCCTTTTTATTCTGTTGTTGGCTAGTGTGCTCTGTGTTGAATAACTGGTTATCAGGGCCAATTTGGGGCCTGTATCTCGCACTTTTATTTCTAAGAAGGTTTTTTGGGCTTTCCGGAGGAAGGTCCTAGTGTATCCTCTTAGTCTGAGGGCATTAAATAGAGTTTTACAAGCTATTTTGAAATCACTTCTTTGCGTGCAAATCCTATGGAATCTTAGTAGTTGTGATTTGACTATTCCTGTATAGGAGTGTGTCGGGTGGAATGACGTTTTGTGTAATAGGGCGTGAGTGTCTGTTTCTTTAAAGAATACTTTTAAGTCTAGTTTCCCATTTGTGTTAAAGTTTGGGCCCTTGAAGATTGTTACATCAAGAAAGTCAATCCTTTCTGTGTGTGTCACATATTTTATCGTTATGGATCTATGATGGCTATTTAAAACATCAATAAATTCCTGGAATTCTTCTTGGCTATGTTCCCATATTCCAAATATATCATCTAGAAATCTATAGTAATGTGTCGGTTTAAGTCTGCATTTTTCTAGTGCGGTCTGTTCCCATATGCTCATGTAAATGTTTGCATAAGATGGTGCAAATCTCTTTCCCATGGCCGTGCCTTTGATTTGTAAATAGAATTTGTTGTTAAAGGAAAAATCATTCTGGGTTAGATTTAAGTCTAGTAATTGGAGTATTTCCTCCTCTGGTCGACTTGTGTCTGGGTATTTACTAAAGACTTCCCTGACTGCTTGGAGTCCTGATTCTGTTTCAATGTTTGTGTAGAGGCTGTCTATATCTATTGAAAATAGAAGGGCCTCCTTTCCTACTTTAATAGCTTTAATTTTGTCCACAAAATCGTAAGTGTCTTTTATAAAACTGGGGTGTTTTATCGACAGTGGGTTCAGGAAATATTCAATAAACTCTGCTGTCTGATACGTCTCGCTGCCACAGTCCGACACAATTGGTCTCCCGGGTGGAATTTCATATGGTATTGTCCATGAATCCGGGCTTTTGTGTATTTTTGGTAAAAGATAAAATATCCTAGCCCGTGGGCTATCCTGTCCTATTAAGTATTGGTGTTGTTTGGCGTTTATGTGCCTTTTGTCTTTAAGACTGTTTATGATGGCTATGGCCTTCGTAGCTGTCTGCATGTAAATGGGTTGGTCTAATTGCCTATAATGGTCCTGATTGTTGAGCTGTCTCTCACCTTCTAAAAGGTATTGGTGTCGATCCATAATTACTATGCAGGAGCCTTTGTCTGCTGGTTTGATAATGATTTGTTTGTTGTTGATTAGTTCCCTAAGTGCCCTGGTTTGTTCTATTGTGAGATTATCTTTTTCCTTAATGTGTCCTGGTATGCGTGTTACCGTATTCATGTCCTTCTGCATCAGTCGTTTAAGACTGCTTGGGATTAAATTCTCAGACGGTTCCCAGCTTGATTTTGGTCGAAAAGGCAGTATCTCCGTTCCTTGGTCCATTCCAAAGTGTGTAGCTAGTTTCAATCTGCGGTGATACTGAGAAAGGTCTTTCTTTAACCTGTTGGTTTGTTGTTTATAGATATCCAGTGTCGGGACAAAGGAAAGTCCCTTTTCCAGCAGTTCGGTCTGGTGTTGATCTGGCTGGAAGTAATGGGACAGATTAATTATGTTTGACTTGCCCCCCCTCCTTTCTGGGTTTATGGGGTCTATAAGTTTAAACTAGTAAGCCAATTTACAAGCATTGCTTTGCCTGTCTCTGTTGTCCAATGTACGTTATCAGGAACCACTTTAAACTCCCTGTCATCCAATTTAGGGAGGTAATTATAGGTAATAATATTGCGATTTAGCTCTCTCATGTTATCCTTATCCTTTATTGAGAAATTAGTTGAGTAGTTGACTAAAGGGACATGGATACTTGCAGTTGGGAAGGCGTTCTGTGCTGCTGCGATGGCCTCTCTCAATGCCCTCTGCGCTTGTTTTGGAGCGTGGCCTCTCTCGTTTATCCCAACCGACAGGATGCAATAGGCTACAGTGGTGTTGCTCGGTATCCTCTCTAGTAGGGCCTTCGTATGTTGGAAGCCCATTCCTGGGTAGCAATCCACTTGCAGATCTGGTCGTGTCAGAGATGGAAGTTGGCTCATGTTTGAGTCTCCTATGATGAGGATGCTTTTCTTTGGGTATAGTCTCCAACGTTGGTTCTTCTTCCCGGTGTTGATGTGTTTGTAGACTTCCCCTGGGGTCCTTGGCTCGTCTATTTCTGGTTCATCTGATTCCTTTTCTCGGTTCTCTCCTGGGTCTGTCCTGGTCCTCCTAGGGGCTGCTTCTGTGTCCTGGGTCCGGTCCTGTGTAGTCTTCTTCTTTGTTGGTTCCGTCCTGTTGTGGTCAGTCCTCTGGGGTTTTGGCGTGCCATTTGGATTGGCTCTCCTACTTCGTGTTTGCCTCTGTGGTGGGCTCTTCTGTGGTGGTAGGGTCAGGGAGGGGAACTCTACTTCCGATAGATCCGTTCTAGGGGGGACCTGTACTATGGTTGGTAGTATTGTCTTGGAAATAAGTATGGTGGGGAACATGGGGGGGGTCGAGGTCAGAGAGGGTGGGGAGAGGGGGGCAGTGGATACACAAGGGGGGGGTTTTGGTGGAGAACGATGGGGAGTGGACACAGGTATATCAGGATCAGAGGAAGGAGGAGGAGGGGGGGGTGGGGGTAAAGTGGGAATAGGCAGAGAGACAGTAGTAGGAGGGGGAGGGGTAGAAATGACAGTTCTATTTGATCTGAGCTGTGTGATCATAAGTTGGGCTTTGTTTATCTCCAAATGTGTTAGTCTTTTCCCTAAGTTTTTTCTAGCCCATCTGATTGCTATGGTAAAGGCTTTTTTCTCCTCGTCCTCTGTTAAGTTATCTGTTAACTCTTGTTTGGTTGTGTTTAAGACTGTGGTGTAGTGTTCTTCTAAGGCTAAGATGGTTGTGTGACACCAGTGTCTGGATATCCCTTCGAGTAATAGGGTGGTTTTAGCCGTTGGTAGAGCTGGTTTTATCAAATTTATGAGTTCAAGGGTTTTCCTTGCTATACTCGCTGGTGGTCTGCTAGAAGAATTTACATTCTGCAGATGATGTGTACTTATGATCAATTTGTTCATGGTTCTGATGGCTTTTAAGAAGTCACCTCTTTCTGTGTGGTGTGTGTGTGTGTAGGTATGTGTGTTGTATCTTACGGGACCCGATCGGGTCTGGTGTTGAGGTCTCTCTCCGGCTCTTGGGTGAGGTACTGACTGCTGGTTTTGCTGTCTCTTGTTCAACCAAGGTTGGTTCTGTCTCCGGAGGACCTGTGGTCTGTGGTCAGGCCGTTGGTTGTGTGGAATTCCCTGTGACTGGTGGGGAGATCTCTGTCTGGGTCTGTTCTTCAACCAGGGCTCCTCCAGTCTAGGGTGGAATTCTCGCCTGTCTTCCGGCGGTATGGTGTTGATTCTCTCCTGGTGATATGGCTGGTTTCCAGCCCATCGTCCCGGTGGAGGGTCTCGTCGGTGTGGCCCGTCCTCAGGCCATGTAACTTCCGTGGTTCTGCGGTGGTCTCTCCATTGGTTCTTCTGATGCATGCTATAGCTATTTCGGACTGGTATTGTCCTTCTTCAGGCAGGATTGATTCTGTTAGAAGAATGATTAGTTGTGCTGAAACCCTGGTTTATATGTGTTCCTAATGGTGGGCGTGACTGATAGTCTTTGGCCAATCAGCTTTGTTTGATAGGTGTGGCTTACTTAGCCATTGTTTCACTCTGTCCAATCAGAATCAATGGGTGTGTGTTCTATTGTTCTGGGTTTTTTTCAGTTGTGGTTTGGTTTTAGTAGAGACCAAATGTCTCTAATGGAGAATCAGTAATAATTATAAAAGACTTATCTCCGGTTTCCAGGTACTAGCTCAGGGGGGAATTAAAAGATTTCAGTGCACTGTGCCTACACATGTCGCGACCGCAGGTCGCGACATGTGTAGGCACAATGCAAGGAATAAATGCATTCGCCATGTATTCGAAGGAAGTCTGATCCAATCACTTTTAGATTTCTCCAGTTTAATCCTGAGTTTAAGTTTTTTAGTGTTCAAGATCTAATTTTAGGCATGTTTAAGCCTCGAGGAAAATCCGTGTTGAGGTTCTTAATCCACTGTTTTTCATTAAAACGTCTTTGTCCTACTGTCCAGTTAGGATTGTGTTGAAGTCCAGCGCATTTTAGAGCTCCAATGCCGTGCGCCATAAAATGTTGCACCAATCTTGTGGTTGTCTTTTTGGCATTGTTAATATTGTATCTGTGTCGTCCCAGCCTAGTACCTATTGTTTTACCTGTCTCTCCGACATATTGTAAACCACATTTTTCACATGTGATTAAATAAATGCAGTTGCTGGTTCTGGCTGTTATTTGTTGTTTAATCTCCAAGACGCGTTTTGTGGTTCTATTTTTTACTAATTGTTTGGGTTTGAAGTATTCTGGTCCCTGGCGTGCTGGTGTGTTGATTTCTTTTAGCTTGCTGTGTACTAGATAATCTTTAAGGTTTTTATTTTTTCTGTAGGCCGATATAATTTTATAATCTTTTAGAAGATCGTCTGTTCGGTTCTCAAAATTCCTTTTTATTCTGTTGTTGGCTAGTGTGCTCTGTGTTGAATAACTGGTTATCAGGGCCAATTTGGGGCCTGTATCTCGCACTTTTATTTCTAAGAAGGTTTTTTGGGCTTTCCGGAGGAAGGTCCTAGTGTATCCTCTTAGTCTGAGGGCATTAAATAGAGTTTTACAAGCTATTTTGAAATCACTTCTTTGCGTGCAAATCCTATGGAATCTTAGTAGTTGTGATTTGACTATTCCTGTATAGGAGTGTGTCGGGTGGAATGACGTTTTGTGTAATAGGGCGTGAGTGTCTGTTTCTTTAAAGAATACTTTTAAGTCTAGTTTCCCATTTGTGTTAAAGTTTGGGCCCTTGAAGATTGTTACATCAAGAAAGTCAATCCTTTCTGTGTGTGTCACATATTTTATCGTTATGGATCTATGATGGCTATTTAAAACATCAATAAATTCCTGGAATTCTTCTTGGCTATGTTCCCATATTCCAAATATATCATCTAGAAATCTATAGTAATGTGTCGGTTTAAGTCTGCATTTTTCTAGTGCGGTCTGTTCCCATATGCTCATGTAAATGTTTGCATAAGATGGTGCAAATCTCTTTCCCATGGCCGTGCCTTTGATTTGTAAATAGAATTTGTTGTTAAAGGAAAAATCATTCTGGGTTAGATTTAAGTCTAGTAATTGGAGTATTTCCTCCTCTGGTCGACTTGTGTCTGGGTATTTACTAAAGACTTCCCTGACTGCTTGGAGTCCTGATTCTGTTTCAATGTTTGTGTAGAGGCTGTCTATATCTATTGAAAATAGAAGGGCCTCCTTTCCTACTTTAATAGCTTTAATTTTGTCCACAAAATCGTAAGTGTCTTTTATAAAACTGGGGTGTTTTATCGACAGTGGGTTCAGGAAATATTCAATAAACTCTGCTGTCTGATACGTCTCGCTGCCACAGTCCGACACAATTGGTCTCCCGGGTGGAATTTCATATGGTATTGTCCATGAATCCGGGCTTTTGTGTATTTTTGGTAAAAGATAAAATATCCTAGCCCGTGGGCTATCCTGTCCTATTAAGTATTGGTGTTGTTTGGCGTTTATGTGCCTTTTGTCTTTAAGACTGTTTATGATGGCTATGGCCTTCGTAGCTGTCTGCATGTAAATGGGTTGGTCTAATTGCCTATAATGGTCCTGATTGTTGAGCTGTCTCTCACCTTCTAAAAGGTATTGGTGTCGATCCATAATTACTATGCAGGAGCCTTTGTCTGCTGGTTTGATAATGATTTGTTTGTTGTTGATTAGTTCCCTAAGTGCCCTGGTTTGTTCTATTGTGAGATTATCTTTTTCCTTAATGTGTCCTGGTATGCGTGTTACCGTATTCATGTCCTTCTGCATCAGTCGTTTAAGACTGCTTGGGATTAAATTCTCAGACGGTTCCCAGCTTGATTTTGGTCGAAAAGGCAGTATCTCCGTTCCTTGGTCCATTCCAAAGTGTGTAGCTAGTTTCAATCTGCGGTGATACTGAGAAAGGTCTTTCTTTAACCTGTTGGTTTGTTGTTTATAGATATCCAGTGTCGGGACAAAGGAAAGTCCCTTTTCCAGCAGTTCGGTCTGGTGTTGATCTGGCTGGAAGTAATGGGACAGATTAATTATGTTTGACTTGCCCCCCCTCCTTTCTGGGTTTATGGGGTCTATAAGTTTAAACTAGTAAGCCAATTTACAAGCATTGCTTTGCCTGTCTCTGTTGTCCAATGTACGTTATCAGGAACCACTTTAAACTCCCTGTCATCCAATTTAGGGAGGTAATTATAGGTAATAATATTGCGATTTAGCTCTCTCATGTTATCCTTATCCTTTATTGAGAAATTAGTTGAGTAGTTGACTAAAGGGACATGGATACTTGCAGTTGGGAAGGCGTTCTGTGCTGCTGCGATGGCCTCTCTCAATGCCCTCTGCGCTTGTTTTGGAGCGTGGCCTCTCTCGTTTATCCCAACCGACAGGATGCAATAGGCTACAGTGGTGTTGCTCGGTATCCTCTCTAGTAGGGCCTTCGTATGTTGGAAGCCCATTCCTGGGTAGCAATCCACTTGCAGATCTGGTCGTGTCAGAGATGGAAGTTGGCTCATGTTTGAGTCTCCTATGATGAGGATGCTTTTCTTTGGGTATAGTCTCTGAAGATCTGAAGAAGATGTTATTTTTCTGTTCTAGTTTCTGCAAAATGCCTCACCATCACCCATTACCAAACACTGACCTGCGTTGGGCCTGCCTGACTGTGTCACCAGGTAATCCTCTGCAATGGAATTGATTCTCATCCCTGTCTCGGTAACAAGATGTGCACAAGCATGCACTACAGTGGGGGACACACGACAGGCCAACAGTACGCACACCTAGGCCCCCGCTCCATCATGATTGGCGGAATGCCCTTCTCTGTCCTGATTGGATGAAGGCTGGGGCACCTAGCCAAATACGAAACCTACGTTTTTTTGACCCCAGGGGCTAACTGGGGACAGGGAGGAACTCCTTATGGTCAGCACACTCTATAGAAGGGAGGATTATCACAAAAAAACAAAGAAATAAGTGATATTTGAAATCACTGAATATACCTTTAACTCCCATTATGCAGAGTAGGATTTTGTGCAGTTTACTGTAGATGGTATATGTTACAATTAATGTATGTACTTAATTTTTTTAATTTGCATAATTTACATGGTGAATGTAAAACCATGAAGTAAATAAAAAGCCTTGTGATAGGCGGCAGCCGCGGCAGCAGCGTTTATGTAGCCTAATGTATTATAAAATATATAACCATCCCGTGGCGCGCTCTGCCTGCATGCTCTGGGCTGCCTGTCAGCCTGTCTGTCACCTCGATGCGTTAATGCTGTATAATATTTTTTCTTTGAGGTGTTAAAAAGGTCCCGGCCCACAGGTTGAGAACCAGCGCTGTAGACTACCAGCATAAACCCCTGTCTACAGGCTCTCAGACTTTAATGTCCAAGGCTGTTTTATGGTTGGTATAAATGTTAATGCCAACTGACTGCACTGTGTGCTATACGTCTTTTTTTTAAACTGATGACCTTCTGTCATGTAATGATCTGAACACAATTGAATTGCCACGTCGTCAACGGGGGTCTCGTTTCAGTCCCTCTCCAGAAGGAGGTCTGTGCTCTCCGAAAATACTAACTATTACAAATATTTCTATGGACCGTTGATGCAGTGCATCTTTTCAGAGTCAAAACCTCTGAGTCTATAGTGGTTGGGTTAGGTTAGGGCATATAATGGAGGGCACTGTTTCCAAATCAGTGGGTTGGGAGTCTGGGACCCATTTGTAAGTAAATGTGCCCTTTTTTTGTTTCTTATATAAAGAAAAAAAGTATATATATATATATAATTTCAAAAGAATTTTTTTTTTTATAAAAACAATTTTTCATCAATTATGTATTATTCAAGTATTTCATGAATAAAATCAGAAAATCTAATAATTTCCAAGTAGTGAAAATAGCAGCTGTGTCTACAAGCTCACAACTCTGCTCGCTGCGGCGCGTTGTGGGCTTGTTTTCACTAAATTGGGTCCCGGGCAAACATCTAATTTCTCGAGCTAAAATGTGTGGGAACTAACCAATGTTACTTAAACTCAGAGAGTGTACAATACACAACAAAATGAATCAATAAAGGACCATTTGGTTACATTTGTACACTCTGAGTTTAATAACACTGGGGATTTGTAGCCTACTGTATATGGCTCCTCTCTGAAACAACGCACCGATGCACTGCTTTGTCTCAACACTGTCTCAATGTTCCGGCCCTTAGCTTATCCCCTCTGCTTCTCACCACAGAGATACAGTGTACTCTCAGTTCTCACATTGTGACAGCGCTCTGGTTCCCCTGAGACATCACAGCAGTCTTGAGCGTTCTCCCTGCAGGATGTGTTGCCTGCTGCCTCGACCTCACTCAACAAAACACATACAGTCACAAGTTCGGCTTTCTGTGCCTTCGCAAGTGATGCTGTAGACACATTATGGAAGCCGCCTGGCTGGCATGAGGCCATTTTTCCACGTCTGTTTCACTTGAAAATGCAGTGTTCATTTCAAGTTTGACGCCTTTGATTAAATAAAGCAGAATAAGGAGGCCATGTTTTTTGGCTCTGGGCTCCTGTTGGCTGCTGGCCTGGTGACATGACTTCAGAGGGTTTCCACTATCAATCTGCTTGTTGAGTCATTATGCTCTAACATCTCACTTCTGTTTGGATCATTGTGGAATAGGAGTGCATAAAACATGTAATGTATTATATATACAATATAATCCCATACTGACAAACAAAGTGATAGCTGGATTTGTGAGACCTACTCAATAAATCAATAATTTCATGAATCAACCAACTCCAGCCTCGCACAAAACAAGCGAAAGAAATATCCCTTGACTGCATGCTTACCACAGCTTACTCCTTTTCACTCACTAGTATCAAGGTACTCTTTTGTATTTTCTGGTAGCTTTTGGGTTTTCTGGTGGCTTTCTTGTAACATCTACAAAATGGTAAAGGTAAGGTAAGGTAAAAAAATCACACCCGTGTGAATTGAGTGGTGCAACTCCCCTCTCTCCCCCCCCCCCCCTCTCCTCTCTCTCTCTCTCTCATATTAGCAGGCAACAGTGCAGCACTAATTATATCTCTCTCTCTGTTGCTGGCAAACAGCGCCCCTACTGGTACTAATAGTCATATACTGGTGCTCATGGCCACATAGGCGCACGGACAAGGCTCGGCTCCAGGATGAAATGACTGAGGGGGTATTTGAAAATGGCGAGGGTGCACATCTAATTTTTATATAGTAAAACTACGCTGTATGTACATAAAAGTGAGGGTGCAGAATTTGGAACGGAGGGTGCTGGGCACCCTCTGGCACCCCCGTGGCGCCTGGCCTGGCACGGACACCGACATTGCTGTTCCTTGGAGTGGTTGCACCACTCAAAAATAACTACAGAGCCAGAGTGGGGGGGGGGGGGGGGGGGGAGTCATTAAGTAACTATATAGGTCTTACATTGTTCATTTCAGATTGCATTTCGTCGCTCAGCTCCAATTTAAGGTGTGTGTGTGTGTGTGTGTGTGTGTGTGTGTGTGTGTGTGTGTGTGTGTGTATACGTGAGAGAGTGAGTGTGCAAGAGAGAAAGAGGAAAACACATGAGAGATGGACGGAAACAACAGTAGTTTTTATTGATTTTAAATATCAATAGAGGTATGCCTTTCTGTGCCTATACCGTTGTACAGTGCATGTCTATGCGCTCTGTCAGTGGCGTAATTAGGCTTTATCAGCCATGGGTTCTTAGAATGAAAGGGGTGGAAATCGGTTATTTGTCGGGTCATTTGGACCCTTTGGGACGGTTCTGGCACGGTTCTATAGTTACTACAAGCTCATTCATCAGCAGCACCACATGTGCTGCAGTGCAGAATGTGAAAGAACTTTCATATCAGCAATTAGTGCTGAAATGGAGGATGTACTGTAAGAACATACTTTTGTTGGTTACAGAGAGGGTAAATATGAAGTTTTTGCACGCTTTCTACTACGGCAGAACCTACACTTACACGTAGTGTCTACAACGCCATGTCATAACCATGTTTATTGAAATTATAGCTGAAATACATTTACACTGATTGCTCCATCACCTCTCTTATGCTGTGTAATGTGTTGGCATGCTCTGAATGAAGAAACAACACTAATACCATATATTAAAAAAAAGAAATATATATATATATACAGTATATGTTTATTAAAACGGGTTTAGAATTACACAGATTGCTCCATGCAGCACCTTCCTCTTTCCACTGCTGATCATGTCCAGGGCATGTAAGAATTAAGCAATATCGGCAAGTTAGCTGACGTGTGACGGGGTGTTTAAAAAAAAAGGTTTGACACATGCTGCATAGACGCATCTATGCAGCATGTGTCAAACCTTTTTTGTTCATTCATCAGCAGCATCACATGTGCTGCAGTGCAGAATGTGAAAGAACTTTCATATCAGCAATTACTCACCAAGTGCTGAAATGGAGGATGTAAGAACATACTTTTGTTGGTCACAGAGAGGGTAAATATGAAGTTTTGGCCCAAAGTCAGAGTTTGAGAGGGCTCACCATGGGAACCAATGTCGCCATCGCCGACGGCTGTTTGCTTAACGATTTTGACAGCTACGGCGATTGTGTCACAGCTGCCGTACTTCCGCCTAGCGGAGCCGTCCTGAAAACAGACGTTGCTTAAAGTCCCTATACTGACGGGAGGAGGAAACGACGGCCGGTTGTCGGGGCCCCCTAGTGGGGGCAAAACCCAGCAACCCTATGCAAATTGCGCCTCTGCGCTCTGTGCACCACCCTAATACTGTAGATAAAGACCCAAAGACACAATGCCAGCAGCACTATATTAAATCTATCTAATACAATTTTGACCTCACTGACTTTGAAAAAAAAAAGTAAAACGAGGGGGGCTTTATTCTGCGACATACTGTACTAGAGTCATGTCCAGAGGGTGTACTTGTACATCAAAGCTGACTCACGCTACAGAAACAGGAGATAGGCTCCTGCCCCTATGGGCCTCATGGCTCGGCCGGGCCTCATGACATCATGGCTCGGCCAGGCTTACTTACTTAATTTATTCTGCAATATAGATTTCTTTTCCCTGCCAGGAAATGCCCTCATGACCCCCACAATAAATTTAAAAAGAAAGAAACCACTGTACTAATGAACTCCAAATGTGCCATGGTGTCAGACTAGACTATCAGTGTCATACATAATTCTGAAGAAAACCTAGACACTGACATTCAGAAATGGGGTCTTATGATCAAAATAAGAACATAAAAACAATATCTAGAATTTGTCACGGACACATCTGTCCGTGTACGGACATATTGATGACCCCTGGACACAACATATAGGCTACTCCCTGTTCCTCAATTGATTGGAATTGATTGGCCCTCCCGTCTGCCATTTGCTTCCAATAAGTGCTTAGCTTAGCTGTAAGCTGCAGACCCTCACATTGGCATACTGCTTATTGAAGCTATTTGGGTGTTCTTTGAAGGTGCACGTTCTGACAGTTTATTAACAAACACTGATGCAGCTGGGGTTCCTGCTGCGCAGCATGTCGCTCTGCCTGTCATGTATGAAGTGGGTCTCTCTCTCTCTCTCTCTCCCTCCCTCTCTCTCCCCCTCCCTCCCTCTCTCTCTCTCTCTCTCTCTCTCCCTCCCCCTCCATCTGTCTGTGTCCAGCTACTGTAGCGAGGCAGAACTGTTAGATGCGTGACATATTTACTAATACTTGGGATGCTTGGCCACGTTCCATATACTGTATTTTGGAACTTCTAAAAGGTTTCTGTCATAAAAGCACTATAAATGTTCAGCTTGACTTTTCATGTTCAGTTTTTGAGCGATGTGCCTATACTACACCAAACGATCTCCAAAGAGTTCATTCATATTATACAGACAGACAAAACAGTAAACAAAATTTAAAAAGTATGCTCTAGATTTGGGGAAATTTGTTTTCTGATTACATGAAGCATTGCAGACTTATTTCCACAGTGACTTGAATCATTGGATTGGATTGCCATTTTCTACCATCTGAATTGCGGTCAACGGCATGATTGGCTGAGTAATGAGAGCATCTCAACTTCCTTTCCCCCTAACCCTCCCGCAAGGAATATAAATACATTTGTGTTGAATTGCTTCTTCTGTGCTGATTGAAGGCTCTCAACTCATCGTCTCTGGAAACCTGCAAACCATCACTCTCCATAGCACAGTGACAAGCTATCTGTGGCCAGCCAACCTCACCACCTCACTGACATCCACTGTGGTGGGGCATGACAAAATCCCCATCAATCTCTCCAATCAGCAGGGAACTGTCTCACTTCATGTCTCCCCGCGCACTCTGTCCGTACCCTGCTCAACCCCTGGATTTATACCTAGAGTCTAGACTATCCCACTGGGGGCTATCCTGAGGCTGAAGGTCTAGCGAAGCCGATTGTTCGCAGGCCATGTGGAATTATCAAACACTGCCTGTAATCCACAATTTAATGCCATTTCTCAAGGGAGGTCCGAGTGTGTGTGTGTGTGTGTGTGTGTGTGTGTGTGTGTGTGTGTGTGTGTACGTGCGTGCGTGCACAGTATGCACGCGGTCTAGAATTCAGAGGTGTAATCAAATGTATGTATGTCACCTGTGACATGCTAGATGGAGATTGCACCCAGGCTGCCATTTGAGCTAGGCCATAATGTAATTGATGTCTGAAAGGCAGACAACCATGAACAAGACAACAAGGACTTTGAGTGACGGTGTTTCTCTCCATCGGACAGAAACGTGTCAAAGCTATATCGGCAGTTGCTATTGGCAGAGGATAGATGCCCAGCTCCTGGATGGCTGGCCGTCATGCTGCAATGCAGCCAATCAAGAGTGAGTGATGGCATTGTGATTTAGAATCCCAATTAAGGTCTACTCATCCTTCGCTTTTATTTTGTTACGAGTCAAATAATTCATCCAATGTGGTGAATGTAAATACAGTAGGCTATTGGCAGTGACATTCATCCAAAACATCACCCGCTATTTATTTTTTGTCAAAGGAGCAATTGCTATCATTCTTGTGAAAGGACTTCAGTGCGAGGGGAAGTCTAATATGCACTTCACATTATATAACCACTTTAAAGCTCATGCCCCTATACATGTCATTTTACAGTAGGTGAAAATTTACCCCAGATTCTGTCTTGATTCAGTGTGCAACAAAGCATATACTAGACTTAAGGATTAAATAATGACAACTAGAGGACAAATAAGAGGACCTCTGATTTAATTCTAGCCATCAAAGACAACCTATTTTACATCCACTCAGGTGAAACAGGTCAGCGGTAGCCTCTCAACAGCTTTAGTTTGACCTTTTCCCTGACCTGTCCAATTATCCACTTCACAGAACCACAGGCTATAAAGACAAACGTCAGCACTGGCATTGAATCGGACGTCCTCAGAGTGATAGACACTGACTCGGATAAGGGATTACTGACTTCTGTGTGTGTGCGTGCATGCGTGCGTGTGTGTGTGTGTGTGTGTGTGTGTGTGTGTGTGTGTGTGTGTGAGAGAGAGTGCGTGCGTGCGTGCGTGCGCGAGCATGGCAAGTGAGTAAGTGAGAGAAAGAGAAATAAAGGGTGAAAGAGAGAGAAAACAGAGATGGATTGGTGAAGCCATGCAGTGACGAAGCACAGTAAGGTAACATGTTAATTATTTATAAAATGACAGAACAAATCAAAGACATACTGTGATGTTTCCAGGGCAAACGCTTGCTTCCTACAAGAAACTGTTCTTGCAGAAAGCATTCTAGTTGCTGGCTTTGAGACGATGTTCCGAATTATATCCGTCTTTGCCACAGTGCAGTAGTCTGCTTAAGTGTGTGCGCGTGCGTGCGTATGGGCGTGCAACATGCATGCTTGCACATGCATGCCTGTGTGCTTGTATGTGTTGTGAGTGCATGTACAGTACAGAATGTGTGTGTTCACCAATTCCCGGACAGAAAATTAGAGAAAATTGGATGAGGAGGATGTGAGAAAATTGAGCCAGTGAAGCACGAATGAATAGATGCCGTTTCCATGTCACTCGGGTTTCAGTTTTCACTGTCCAGACTTGGTATAGTCTATAGTATATGGCTGGACCATGTATGAAGCACTGGACCATGTATGAAGCACTGGACCATGTATGAAGCACTGGACCATGTATGAAGCACTGGACCATGTATGAAGCACTGGACCATGTATGAAGCACTAGACCATGTATGAAGCACTAGACTAGACCATGTATGAAGCACTAGACCATGTATGCAGGCACTGGACCATGTATGAAGCACTAGACCATGTATGAAGCACTAGACTAGACCATGTATGAAGCACTAGACCATGTATGAAGCACTAGACCATGTATGAAGCACTAGACCATGTATGAAGCACTAGACCATGTATGCAGGCACTGGACCATGTATGAAGCACTAGACCATGTATGAAGCACTAGACCATGTATGCAGGCACTGGACCATGTATGAAGCACTAGACCATGTATGAAGCACTAGACCATGTATGAAGCACTAGACCATGTATGAAGCACTAGACCATGTATGCAGGCACTGGACCATGTATGAAGCACTAGACCATGTATGAAGCACTAGACTAGACCATGTATGAAGCACTAGACTAGACCATGTATGAAGCACTAGACCATGTATGAAGCACTAGACCATGTATGAAGCACTAGACTAGACCATGTATGAAGCACTAGACCATGTATGAAGCACTAGACCATGTATGAAGCACTAGACTAGACCATGTATGAAGCACTAGACCATGTATGAAGCACTGGACCATGTATGAAGCACTAGACCATGTATGAAGCACTAGACCATGTATGAAGCACTGGACCATGTATGAAGCACTAGACCATGTATGAAGCACTAGACCATGTATGAAGCACTGGACCATGTATGAAGCACTAGACCATGTATGAAGCACTAGACCATGTATGAAGCACTGGACCATGTATGAAGCACTAGACCATGTATGAAGCACTAGACCATGTATGAAGCACTAGACCATGTATGAAGCACTAGACTAGACCATGTATGAAGCACTAGACCATGTATGAAGCACTAGACCATGTATGAAGCACTAGACCATGTATGAAGCACTAGACCATGTATGAAGCACTGGACCATGTATGAAGCACTAGACCATGTATGAAGCACTAGACCATGTATGAAGCACTGGACCATGTATGAAGCACTAGACCATGTATGAAGCACTAGACCATGTATGAAGCACTGGACCATGTATGAAGCACTAGACCATGTATGAAGCACTAGACCATGTATGAAGCACTGGACCATGTATGAAGCACTAGACCATGTATGAAGCACTAGACCATGTATGAAGCACTGGACCATGTATGAAGCACTAGACCATGTATGAAGCACTAGACCATGTATGAAGCACTAGACCATGTATGAAGCACTAGACTAGACCATGTATGAAGCACTAGACCATGTATGAAGCACTAGACCATGTATGAAGCACTAGACCATGTATGAAGCACTAGACCATGTATGAAGCACTGGACCATGTATGAAGCACTAGACCATGTATGAAGCACTAGACCATGTATGAAGCACTAGACCATGTATGAAGCACTGGACCATGTATGAAGCACTAGACCATGTATGAAGCACTAGACCATGTATGAAGCACTGGACCATGTATGAAGCACTAGACTAGACCATGTATGAAGCACTGGACCATGTATGAAGCACTAGACCATGTATGAAGCACTAGACCATGTATGAAGCACTAGACCATGTATGAAGCACTGGACCATGTATGAAGCACTAGACCATGTATGAAGCACTAGACCATGTATGAAGCACTGGACCATGTATGAAGCACTAGACCATGTATGAAGCACTAGACCATGTATGAAGCACTGGGGAGAGGTAAGGAAGGAGTGTCACGACCCTGTTCACTCCAATGGACCAATTTCTGTTACAGCACAGCAGAGTACAACTGTAGGATAGGTTGTGAACATTGAGACGGTCAAACAATGAGATCTGACAGATTATGGATTATATCATGAATGTTTTATGTTTTAAACTGGAGCATGACGATCAAGCCTTTTGAACTTGTATTGCTCTGGTGTTACTTCATCACTCAGTGATGCTTCGGTCTGCTGCTACTGTTATCACAGTAGAGCAGGGCCACTCAATTTAAGATGGCTAAGGGGCAAGCTAAACGTCAGATGTCAGAATTTCAAACGTGTATTTATTTATTTTGTAACAGACTAAACAACTAGCCTAAAAATTAAGGGAAAAGGGTAAAAAGCCACATTTCCATCCATAAGGCCAAACCTCAATGAACAAAAACGTTGTGATTAATGAAGTTAAAAAATGAGGCTTCATTCACAAGATGTGAAGTGAACTAATGAACAGATTATCACGGGTGAATAAATACCTAAGTGGTTAATACTCAGCTGACATCATCAGGCCATATCACTTTCTCTTGGAACAAACAATACAATACCTACAATCTTGTTCAAATCAATGAAAATAACTAATTCTATTTTCATTGGTATGACCATGACGGGCTGCAGATACATTAAGCAGGGGCTGCATGTGGCCCATGGGCCGTGGATTGAGTAGAGGTTGAGATTGAGTGTAGAGGTTTGCTTTTGCTAATTTAATAGATCATCCAGGCTGACTATAACTAAGAGTTAATAGAGATATATATTCAACCATGGCCATGCTACAAACCAACTCTATGGTAGTAACACCTAAAGAAAAGGTGATTATTATGTTATTAGGATTAGCCTAGTATGGCTCTAGGTCCATGGTAAATAAAACTTTCATCCTGAAGGACTTTTTCACGTCCCACAAATTGGATCTGTAGGTGACCTTTCAGCGTTTTCAGAACTCCTCCCCTCCCGTTCCTTTTTCAGTTCCCCTCGAACCACCAGCACTGGTGCTCCAGCGATTCCGGATAAACCTGTCCTCTCAGTCTCATGTATTCTGTGCTGTGATCTATCGCCCTCCAAAATGCAACGCAGGTTTCCTCCAGGACTTTGGTGACTTCCTATCTGAAGTCATGGTCAACTATGATCATATTCTGATTTTAACGTGCACGTCTGTTGTAAATCCAAAACCCCAGTAAAGGACTTTCTTAATCTTCTCGATGCTTTTAACTTAACACAATCAGTTACCGGCCCCACCCACGATAGGGGGCACACCCTTGATCTTATTTTGTCTCATGGTTTATCTATCACTGTCACTGACATTTGCACGTCCTTTTGTATCTCCGATCATTTCCCCATCCTATTCACTGCCGTAATTCCCTGTTCCATTGTCAAATCTGCTGCCCCTGCCCGTCGTCAGCGCACTATCACTTCTGCCACGGTTCCCCAGTTCTCCCGCATTTTTTACAATTCAGCAATTTGGGCCCTTGATTGCAATAGCACTTTGAGTGCGGAGGAACTCCTTTCTATGTTTGACCGTACATGCACTAGCACTTTGGATTCCTTTGCGCCCTTTAAGCTCAAAATTAAAAGCACAAAAGCACTTTCTGAGCCATGGCTTAATGACAACACTCGCGATCTTAGACGAGCCTGCAGACGCGCTGAGAGGAAGTGGCTAAAAGACAGACTTCATGTCTCACTTGAGATTCTACATGACTGCTTCAGGGAATACCAGAGAGCTGCCGTAGCTGCAAAAAAAGGACTATATTTCCAACCTTGTGTCTAAAAACAGTAACAAGCCACAGGTCCTTTTCAATGTCCTTAATTCCATCATAAATCCCTGTGATACATCCCCGGTTGTGCCCTCACTTACTCTCTGTGACAACTTCCTTAATTTCTTTCTAGATAAAATTACTACACTCAGATCTGCCCCCTCACCTGCCCCAGTGCCGGCCCTATCCACGCCCGCTGCTACCCTCACTCATTTCAAGCCTGTCTGCACTCACTGATATTGTCAACGCTCTGCGACCAACTAATAGCCCCTCAGACAGCATCCCGTCATCTTTGTTGAAAGATGTCTTCAGTTCTGTTGGTCCCAGCATTACCTTAATAATAAACTCCTGCTTGAAATTGGGTACCCATCTCTTCTCCCTGGCTTTCAAATGTTTGACCTAATTAACCTGTGTACTATTTGTGTTGCTTGGATTTTGTTTTACTATGCTACTTGTGTTATTGTATGTTTGCCTCATGATCGTGTATACAGCACTTTGGTTGACCTTCTGGTCTTTGTAAATGTGCTCTAG